>NW_025765147.1:0-248687 GCF_003918875.1 Haliotis rubra | reverse complement strand
TGTCCCAGTTTTGATCATTTCTTTCAGAAACAAAATTCCGGAAAACAGAAAGTTACAAAATATCTGTTAAAATTATATAAGATGCGGGCGCTTAAAAGGATAATCATGTCCTGTTCCCACCGGAAAGTAGCACCTGTCACCTCACAAACTTGTAAACTATTTTGTTAGCAAGCTTACACTGGTCAGCAGCAGTTGTACTCCATGCGCCTGTGAACAAACCAGATACAAGTAAAATGTAGACTCCCTGACTTGGGTGTACTCTAGTCTGAATACACGAGACGTTCCACTAACACCTCACCAGGGACGCAGGCTTTCCTTTGATGGGACGTTATAGAAATGTGTGTTCTGGTCAAAGTCAGTCAAAAGATGTTTATTGTATGAGGCCTCCTGGCCCATATACATGAGAGAGTTACAGGATAAAGGAATATTCTGGATATTTATATGTTATATTTAATGGGTATACAATTCGGCTTTATAAGATTCTTTTTAGCTAATGCGCATTTTAAGTATAAGGACAATTGAGCAAGAATATTTCTTTATTATTGGTTTGTAAATAAAGATATATATGCATAATGGGGCTGCTTTTAAAGAAACGATGGTGCGGTATATATTTCGTCTTAATTCTGTGATAACAAGGATATATCAGGGTAAAATGAATTTCCATTTTCTATTCCAACGTTACATAAAAGGACAATATCGATGTTCTTTCTGGATACAGAGGTTTTTCAACAATCTCATTAATCATTGAAGATAAATAAACCTAAACGATACTTTCTTACGAACATTGTTCTTAAAACTATATAAGTTGTGAATTATTGATAAGTATTTTCTGGCTGAGTAACGTTTTAAAGGTCCTGTGAATTATCTATATTATCGTGAGCTTGAATCTAGGGTGGATTTCCATTCTTGATTGAAATATATCTATTGATCTAACACTTGAAATTCATTAATAAACCAAAGTTCACATCGCCAATTGTTTGGCTCTAACCATGGTGGAAACCGAAACCGTGAAGAAAATAATAAATTTCTGATATCAGTTACCCAAGTGTGTTTTCCCAAATTATCCAGATTTAAAAGCATATTGTAAAGCTAATTTTGGCGAGACGTTGTTCGTGCATATTTAGAACCTTAAACCAATTATTTTAAACATCTTATGTGAGAATTGATATACAAAAGGAAATCTGCCATTCGCCATATACCATGCAGTTAGGTGTCTTTGAGCTTACATTGGAGGTACTTTTACAGGCTAAAAGATGCACTCTCTCAATACAATCAAAGGAAACGCTGAAAACCCCATATTTCAGATCCATATAATAAAATGGGTTGAATCTGAGAATTAAATATCTTAAAAACACATTGGGTGACATAGTTCCAACTTTGTAGGTTAAAACCGATAAAACTTGTATCAAAGCCTTTTTCCACGTAAAGTTAAGTTATGTGCACATTTATTCAAGTTCATTCTGTTTGAAAACAAAACCCTAAGTAAGAATATTGATCGATACATTCATCAACTGACCATCAAAAACCAGCGTTCGTTTCCTGGCCACGGGACCGCCCTCCTCCTAAATATCACAATTTCTGTTTTGCTTAAATTTTACTGTTAACTTCCATTCTTTAAAGGTATAACTTCTAAGATATTTAATTGATTTTGTAAACCGACTTCACAGTATCCGAAACTAAAAATAACGTCGTCAGCAAAAAGGAGCATTAGGACTTCCTACAAGATCTGGGTACATTTAGTTCCATGTTTTCCAGCTAAAATTGATATCGTGGATATAATTCACTAATGAAGAAGGAAAATAGGAGTGGACTTAAGCAGCAACCTCTGTCTTTAAACCAAGTGGGCAATCGAAAATCTTGTAACCCTGTCTTTTACAACGCACACAAGATCGAACGTTAGAATACATTGGATTTGAGAATGCTAACCATTTTCCCTCGTAAACCCAAGTGCTTGCGTAAACACTGCCATAATTTAAAACGATTGACTGAGTCGAATGCCTTTTAAAATCTACAAATGCTATGTACAACCTTATGTTTCTTTTTGATAGCGATTTTGACTAGTGCATACAGAGTAAATATATGATCAGTGGTAGAATATCCCTTTCTAAATCCCAAGCCTGGTCAAACTTGAAGATATATGACATCAATGTTAGATGAAATCCATCTGACTGTGTGTTGTATATCTTCACGAAACTGATATCTGAATCAGTATCATTAGCCGAACGCTTAAGGTCTGGTTAAGTATATTGATATACTGTCGACTGCAGACACTTTACCGCTTCCAAATCAGACACATGTGTAGCATTAGAAATACCTTCCATTCAAGCTACGTATCAATATAGAAAGAAATGCATGTGTTTCTTTAGCTGTACCGCTGGAAACGTCTTCTTCAATGTCTTCTTCCACAACTACTACCATGCCAACAACATCCAAGACATTGTCTACGACAAACGTGACTACTTCACCAATAGGTACAGCGTTCTTGGTCACTATGTCCACTACTGCACAAACATCCAACACAATGGCAACACCAACAACAGCGACAGCAAACCAATCGGAAACATCCACGCCTCCATCTGGTGAAGGTAAAGGAAGTGATGTATATGTTTGGGGGGTTCTTCAACGACGAACGGGTTAAATTCTTGCAGGTTGTAGTTCTTGTCACAGCAGAGGTACGCGCAGTCAATAACCAGTTTAAATCTCACATTGATACTGCTTGTATTGAAACAGACTTGGAGAAGGATTATTGTTACACGTGACATTTCAACAGCAGAATTTGTAAGTACATGTTTACATGTCATTAAAGAAAAAAACAAAACAGTTATATTGTATACTCGGCCAAAACTATGATAATATGTCCCTTCGAGTCTTTCACTATTATTAATCACTGCAGATGATCAAGACCGATTTATATCGGGTACTTTTTGTGTTTGTATTACATTGTGGGTAGTACATCACGCCTGTAATTATAATATGTATATCATACTCGCAGGTACACACATTAGAAGAAAACACTTTTCACCATTTACTAATTATATATACTTTGAGGTTATATGATTAAGAGTCAAGCAAGTTATATGTAAGGTGCTATTGCAAAGGGGAAGTCATTTTAGTATATAAAGTCAGATATATTTCTCAACAGGCGTAAAATACCTCTTTCGATTCTGCAGGAGTAGTATTCAATCACATAATGCTGTATGGTAACGGGTGCAAAAGTTGTTTGTGTTCTAGCTAAAAGAAGCATGTCATTGTTGAAAAGGATATCAATGCGGTATGCACATGTCTGTTTCACATATAAACATTTAAATGTTCTATGTGTTAATATCTAATGGGTTCGATTTCCTCGCTTGAATGTATGTCTACATTTCCAGAGTCCCCTGATAACAGGTTCCCGTTACTGTACGTAATTGTCGTGGGTGTGGTGGTTGCTGGTGTCGTCACTGTTGCAGTTGTTGCTATTGTGTGTGTGAGGTATGGTGCAATTATCAACAGTTCGTAAACTATTATGCTCTTGATATAAATGTTGTATAAGTTATGATAACAGAGCATACTAAAAGGCTTCGCTGAAATATTAACGGGGATAGGCTGACCTCAAAATTCTGTTCAAATTTGCTCCCCTTGACAATGATAACGTCAAAACATCCTGACGCAAAAGTCCTCCTTAACTGGAAATAACTATACTTTCACTGCACATTTGGGCAGAGGAAACAATGACATAAGTACCTCTGTTCTATCAGAGGAATTTGGTTTGTTTGGTCGTTTCACCTGAACCGGATTTTCAAATATTGTTTGGAAGCACCATTATAAAGTCATATTCATTATTCGATGTTTCAGGAGACGGAAAGGGAAAAGGCCCCAAGACAAGAACGCTGAAGAAGCAGCTGTGCCATCTTATGAAGAGTGCATAGCGGAACCCATCGATCATACTCGGTACCAGAACATACAAAGCCACAGAACACCTAGAGGATGGTCAGATCAAGGATCCATTTATGTTAACACGACAACAACTACCAGTCTTGCGAACATTTATGAAAACGAATGCACCTATGTCAACAACGAATACGTTAATGATCAGAATGTGTCAACAGGAACATCATGCTATGTCAACGTTGGTTCTAATAATCAAGACAGCGGTGAAGCGGGAGAATCAAACATGTATGTTAATACTAATGATTTTAGTCTGTACAAAAATACCCCAAATATCCTCACTTAAGATTGGTGCCTACTGTCGTTCAGGTGAAACATAACTCGCATGGAGCTATTAACGTTGCAGTATCGTCCGTGAAGACCATCATATTCTAGTACTTTGCCCATAAGGGCGAGGGTTATGGATGGAAAAATTAGAAGTGATCACATTTTCGAACACTTAAAATAATTCATTGACATATGTTTTTCGAAAGCTGGTTCATCAACCAGCCCTCTGTGACAACCACCAATAATAACTTAATGATTCAATATTCAAATTTGAAAACACCTGAGAGTCAGTAGGGGCAAGATCTGGTGAACCTGTACGAAGAGGTTCGTTCCCACAACACCGCACATAAGTGTGACAACGTCCCGCTAATTCTGTTTTAGAACTCCTTTCCATCACATGTTCATGCACTCATATAATACTTATAAAGCTTAATAAAATGTTAAAACTGGTGCGTTTGTACACGGTACCATTTAACGAAAATGTAACATGAGAGCGTTCAATAAGACATATTGCATGTGTAATGATCGTTTTACGAATAAAATCATTGTTCAACTCCAATATCCTTCATATTCTATTTTCCTTGTCCATAGTGTTGTTTATCACTGGCTTGATAACGGTGCTAGAAACCATCTACATCGAAACGTCGCACCAACTGCAATAAAGATGTTATCCATAAAATAATTGTTCCTGTTCGGCTTCTAAAAGATGTTTAATGAACATGTAAAATCCAGGGTCTCGTCTGATTCGTATTTCATTTTAGAGAGTACATGATACTGGTTTATGGTATTATCTTTCTTGAGTGTAAACCTAATTCTGTATGTCCCAAAATAACTTGTGAACATCCACTGATGTTATGTCATTATTTACTCATTTCAAAATGTAGCATAAAACAAATACTTAAAAGGTTTTGGTACTTAACTTTTTAGCCCTTAAAAGCACACTATCACGTCACACTTCTCTAAAAATCAATAATGCATTTCTCTCATTAATAATTGTAACTATCAGCCCCGAGCGAAACTACTATATACTTTATTCCGAAAAAATATTAGGTATTACAATTTGAAATTAAAAAGTTCGAATGAATTAATGCAACATTGCATTAGATCGACTCTCGCGCCCTCTACCGACCGACCGTTTTTTCAAGCGAACCTCATAAAGCTATGTCCCTTGGAACGCTCGTTACGATTATCCTATTAAGCAACATGTGATTGCGGCAAACACCGACAACACCGCGTGCCGACAGTTTTCGACAGTGCGACAGTTTGCGATATCTCTAAAGTTCTAGCACTGATATCGACGCACTTGACTGCCATTCACGCTTTCAGATCATTGCCAAGTAACAGGTAGTCCAGGCTATATGGTTATCATATAAGGGTTTGGTAGCTATGACACAAAGGTCAAGTGAAGTGTAACAGTTGCGACAACACGGAAAAACCTGTCACATTGTAGCTTGTGCTGACGTGCGTCAGGAGGCATTCGGGCTATTCGTGAAATCATGATGCCTATACTGATGCTCAGTGATTTACTCTACTTTGCTGTTTACACCAAGTGGAATATATTCCGTTTGATACCCGAGACTGGTTATTGTCAGGCATTGACGTCTCACGTTCATCATCCATCTGCCCACGTACTACTGCATTGTGAAGGAATGCGTTCTGATTTGTGACCTGCAAACAACGCCCGCTGTACCATGCGTGTCAGTGTCCTACTCTAACATTTATTAAGTATTCTCTGGGATGTTATCAGTTGTTATAGTAACTGGTGTGGCAGTTGAGGCAGTTATGGGAGATGCCCCAAAATGTAGTGACACCTCTTTGCAGATCATACCGTTAGTGACAACATCTCTTTATATACTCTTCCCATATATTTTTTTAAAAAGTAGGGGAACCTGAAGTATCAATTTGGATTGGAAGTATAAACTTACAAAGACATACATCTTATGAAAGCACCACAATTTTCCTTATCACCACCTCTCAACACAACGCATGGGATGCACGTGACATGCACAACGCAGTAGCCCCATACACGTCCATTGGGTGGCATACTTGATTTTGACGGTTTTCAAGAAGGTCAATAAATCTCTGCATTAATTTTGACAATCATCTTGCATTACAAATTTGTTAGTGTTTCATCCAGCCTGTATGTTTTGTTTGAAGATGAAAATTGTACACATGCAAATTTCACGTCATACACCAATCATTTTTTCAAGAGCGATTACTGTACAAACATTGGTCATAAGGAAGTGGAAGCGGTAATGCACTCCCCAAACATTCATAATCATCATATCAACATTGATTGAATCCGATATATCTCCCAATATGTTCAATCGTTAATTAAAACTGAAGTTCCCCGACTTTGTTTTGAGGAGTACATTACTTATCACGAGGAATGTTATCACACAGTAGACCCGAACGCATTTTCCTGTAGACACAAAGGACGATTATTCAGATATCAATCGTATCTCAGTCAGTTTACAAATAATTGTATAAAAGCAACATACTCCATTCTATAATACACCGACTACATCACAATCATCTGTTTAAGAATCACCATCAAGCAGGAGTCACACCTCGGCGGATTTAATATTCATTTTTCTGAAATAGGCAATTATTGTATTTATACACCATATCATAGCATACACACGACCTGGCTTAATGTACCTTTTGTAGTACACATAATGTGTACAGTATATGAACAGTATATAGCCAAATTTATCTTCTGAATGATGTGTGACTATGTTTCACGCACATATATTTACCAACAGAAAGAGTGAGCTTCACTGGTGAGGTTGTAGTGTCATTTCTGATCTCGTCTCCTCTCAATGAACTTAATGGTATGGTCTCTAAGGATGAATTCATTTCATGTCATACTCAACCAATGTGGAACCATGGTTACCCAGAACGCCATTGCTTACCTGATTCTGACGCTTGTCTGGAGCCTGCAAGGTGAGCTGTATACATCTGCTACACACATAAATCTGGTGCCAATGATGAAATACCTACATTCCTAGAACCTGAAACATGAGCATACACAAACAGTTTAGAATAAACATGCGCAGTGACAATTGCATTGGATTCACAGAGGAATGCTTTGAAAGCAAATGTTTCTGAGAATGACCATTATATTAACCATTTAATCATCAGATATTCATATTGACCCAAATCCTCTGTACGTTACAGTGTCCGGTCAAGTCTCCAACTGCCCCCGGGACTGTACCTTAGGTAACGTTGATATCGAAGTTTTCATTAATTGTTATAAGAACTTTCTCACTTGCTTTTCACGGCCAACGGAATATGTTTTGTCGCTAAACCACTCGAAAACTTATCTCGTTGCCAATATACTAGGGTTTATAGTTCCAAATTATGTTTTTTGTATAGACATTTACTACTTGTTAACTACTTGTTAACCACAAGAGTGTAAGTAGGAGAGTTAGTATTTGGTATTTAACAAGATGTCTTTCAACAAAAGGGGCAACACACTGTAACGAAGATGATGTTGGAAACAATACAATACTTCTTCGATCTAATGGACAGATGCTGAAAGGTGACGCAACATATTTTAAAGATTTAAACAACTTTGATGACAAATCAAAGAGAAAGAACATTCTCTGGATTCTACAGACAGTAACTCGAATCCCCATATTGGAATGTGATGAACTTAACGTACAACAGATAATGATACTGTTTATTATTACAGTTAATATAGCAGCGAGTAAACAGTACTTACACTATCACGGGGGCTGGCATCCTGGGTTACTGATGGTGTGACGTGAGGGCAGTGTGCATCAGTCTCGCCCATATTCCCAGCATGGGAGGCGGAGTTTACACAGAACAGGACAGTTAGCAGGATCAAGATATTCTGCAAAAGTTCTGTATCATCAGAAACACAAAATAACGAATGCGTACTAATACTGACAAATAGTATTAATACTGATATATGAGTATCTTTATATGAGGCAAGTACTTTATATGAGGCAAGTACTTTATATGAGACATCTTAAATATTATTTGACCAGCTTTGAAATCTTTTATGTTACCAGTAATTCAGTGTGAGGTATTTTGTTTTTTCTTCTCAAAACATATTCCAGATCAACAGGATGACGTATATGTGTCTGTAGGTGATAGAATCTGTCACACCCCGCAAAACTCTTCCTACAGATGGGGACCACAGTACACCCTGGAGTGTGATGTACCCGTGACGGGGGGACCATCTCCTGATACATCGACAACCTACAGAAGATGCGAGAATGCTAAATCTGGGTTTCTGCGAGGTGGAAGTATACGGTAGAAGATATATGTATTCAGTCAATAATGATACATAATTTTGCCCAATCATTGGGATTATTTGTTTGGCACCATTTAGACATAATGGAACCTCGACTTGGCAAAAACGGCTACATATCTTATGGCGAAAACGGCACCAACTAAAATCTAATATGGAAAACTAGTTTGTTATTAGATATTTAAATTCAGATAGCAAATACATCTACTGTACCGACAGTGATTCGAGGGAAGTTCACTAACACCACCAGGACGCTGGCTCTGACGGGACGTTTCACAAATTGACCGTTGAACATTACTGAAGATATATGAGATCATTCATGGACTGTTTGAGCGGTTGTATATCTTCACAAAACGTATAACTGAATCAGCGCAATGCTTACGGTCTGGTTAAATATACTCATGGAAACAAATAAGGGAACACATGAAAGTACAAATGTTCCGTTATTTATTTCCTTATTTTCATCCACAGTGCAACCTTGAGAAGAAACCTGGAAAAGAACAAAGGAACACTTGAACTTTCATGTGTAAATTGCCGACTATGAATACAAAATGAGATTAGAAAGTCGTCAAATGTAACGTATATTGTATTTGAGATTTCACTGTCTTAGTAAAGTACAGATTCTAGTACTTTTGTTGGGTTGAGTCCTATCACAGCAAAAATAACAAGGTACAAGGTTCCATTTTTCCGGAAACCTACATGAAACTTGGTAATGTCAGAATCACGTAGGTTTCCGCTCACGGAAACTATGATTGTTGGTTTCCGGCTAACAAGGTTAGTTTCAGCGACCTGAACCTGCCGGAAACCAACAAGGTTAGCTTCAGCGACTGGGAAACTGCCGGATACCAACAAAGTTAGTTTCCAGAAAGTATCATTGGTAATTTCCATTGCGTAACGCAACTGGAAACCATCATTGATGAGAACTTGAATGAAACGAACGTAGAGGAAATTAATTTGACTCCATATATACCAGTATATACAGCATATATCCAGAAACCTGTTAAACTGCCCATATACTACATGTATATAGGTTTCAGTTTAGTGATTTCAATGTTTCTGTACACCAGAATTCAAATAAAAGATATGGTCACATAAAATTAATTTCAGGAAAACTTAAACCTAATTGAAAGAATATGGAAACTTAAGATTCTACTTTGTCTCCTTTACGTTTCGTTTGGTAAACTTAATTACAGATAATTTAAATTGATAAATTACTGAGAAACCGGTAAGGCTTCATTAGGTTTCAGTTATCCTGATTTACGAAACTTTGCATTGGGTTTCAGTTACAAAAAGACAAAATACAGATATCAAACCAACTAACGTTATAGCAAACTATTGGGCTATTACATGTACCTTGTTTGAGAAATGTATCCATCAGTATCCACATAACTGAACAATATACCATTGATCTGCAGCTGCCAAAAGCCTGTTCCATGTCACGTGACCTTGTTTCATTGGACACCAAAGATAACACACCTGACAATTTTTTACATGGTGTCCACAATTCTTCTAAAAAATGAAATATTGTCGTTAATCCTTGAAGGAAGGTCGCTGTGTTTACACGACAGAATGTAGGTGTATTCAGTGATGTCTTACCTGGTATACATTTGTAATTACAGTGAAAATCCTTTGATGTTGGGGGACTGACTGTGCATGTTGTTTTAAGCGATTAAGTCTCTGGGTTATACACATTTCTGAACTACCTAACGAATTAGGTGACATGAACTTACCCCTTACACACTTACACAATTAAAATCAATGAATTTGAACTCACTTCGTTTGTTTTGACAACGATTGATTGAGATTAATTGATATGAGTAAGCACCAACTCAATTTGGGTACATAATATGCTGGCCATACTTTCTAATTCATCACTTTCATTATGGCAAACCAGCAGTTAGAGTAAAATTTCATTCCGACTTCACGAGGTGGAAGATATGTATCGATGGATACACTTTAGAGAAATGCTGCATCCTCGGGATGTTGTAGAGACTTAACCGTCTCCACTGTCGATGATATAGTCACCAAACATCCTGGCATACGTAACCACGAACGTGTCAACAATAATATAAAGGTATAAATATCTGCTGAGATAATAAATACAACATATAACATAAATATATGATGATTTGTCTACTGGCAGAATAAGTGTAGGCAGACGCAGTTCATTCTTAATGAAACTACAGTGAAGACTGGATGTGTACTATGTGTTATGAATCTTTTTATCATGATGATGATTAAAATAATTTGTGCTAAGATGTCAATTCAAATCAATGAATTTTATTTTTGAAATGATATTTTCTTTTGTTGCCAGATCACGAATAAAGTAAAATATTCTCTAAAATCTGGTATATTTTACGTATATCACTTGATTGTACAATATATTTTATTTTCAACTTACGAATTTAGTGTTACCCGCATGCTTATCATCACACATGGGATTCGAACCCACAGACTCAGCGTCAGGCACCTAATCAGCAGCACACAAAGTCAGACGCCTAGCCTGCTTAGGCACCAAGGCTTCCACAACGTCCGTGGTCCAGACCACCAGTACTAGAATCTGTACTTTACTAAGAAAGTATAATCCAAAATATGACATATGTTGAATTGTCAAATGCCAAATCAGTCCGCTACCAAATCAGATACATTGTATCATATACCTTCCATTCAAGCTACATTGAAATTAAGAAAGACATGTATGTGTTTCTTTAGCTGATTCGGTGGTAACGTCTTCTTCGGTGTCTTCTTCCACAACTACTACTATGCCAACAACATCCACGACATTGTTTACGAGAAAAGTGACTACTTCACCAATAGCATCCTCGACAATAATTACAGAGTTCTGGGTCAGCATGGATAAGAGTACAACGTCCTTAACATCCATTCCAACACCGATGACATCGGCGGTTGTATCACCTACGGCAGAAACATCAAACACAATGGTCACACCACGGACTGCGGCAGCACACCCATCGGAAACATCCACGCTTCCATCCGGTGCAGGTAAAGGAAGTGATATATATGTTTTGAGGGTCCGTCAAAGACGAACGGGTTAAAGACAATGACAGAGTGCAAACTTCTTGCAGGTTGTAGTTATTGTCACCTCGGGGGTGAGGTGAGGTGAAATTGGGTTTAACGTCGTGCTTACCTCGGAGGTAAGCGCAATTAATAAACAGTTTAACTCTCACATTGATATTGCATTTATTCAAACAAACAGACTTGGATATAGGTTATCGTTGCACGTGACATTTCAACAGCAGAATTTTGAAGTGTATATTAATGCCATGAATGATAGACAGTTGAATTGTATACTCGGCCAACACAGTGATAACCTCGAGTCTTTCATTGCTGATAATCAAGATCGATTTATGTCGCTGACCTTTTGTGTTTGTAATGCATTGTGGGTACGCATGTAATATATGTATATAATACACTCGCATGCACACATATAAGAAGAAAATACCCCTCATCATTACTCATTACATTTACTATGAGGTTATATGATTAAGAATCAAGCAGGTCATATGTAAGGATTATGAGAGTTAGTGCAAAGGGGAAGTCTTTTTAGTGTATGTAGTCAGAGATATTTCTCACCAGGCGTAAAATACCTCTTTCAATTCTGAAGGCGCCGTAATCAATCACATACATTGCATGGTGACCGGTGAAAACGTCTTTTGTGTTTTGCCTGAAAAAATATTTTCATGCAAAAGACGCAAGGCATTGTTGAAAAGGATATCAATACCGCTTATAAATGTGCATTTCACATAAAAAAATTAACTGTTCAAACTGATAATGTGTAATGTGTTTGATTTCCTCGCTTGAATGCATCGCTACATTTTCAGGGTCCCCCCGATAGCAGGTTCCCGCTACTGTACGTCATTGTCGTGGGTGTTGTGGTTGCTGGTGTCGTCGCTGTTGCGGTTGTTGCTGCTGTGTATATGAGGTATGGTACAGCTATCAAGAGATGGTAAAGTATTATGTGCGTGAAACAAATGTTCTATAGGTTATGATGATAGAGCACAATTTAAAGCTTCGCTGGAAGATTAACGAGGACGAATATACCGTAACAATAGGCTGATCTCAAATTCCTTTGTTATTGACAACAATAATGTCAAAACATCCTGACACAAAGGTCCTCTTGCTTTTACTGGAATAATTCATGGCAAAACTACTGCATTATTACACTGCACATTTGGGCAGAGGGATCATTTCTCTGAGACTCCGTCGACACATATAAATAACACCTCTGTCAAGATGTATAATAATAATGACGTAGGTACCTCTCTTCTATCAGAGGAATTTGGTTTGGTTGTTTCACCGGAACTGTTAATGTCAACGATAATGTCAAAACACTTAGGTCCTCATGCTTTTACTGGAATAATTCATGGTGAAACTGTACTGGATTCCACTGCACATTTGTGCAGTGGGAACATTTCGTCTACGAATGTAAATAACACCTCTGTCAATATGTAGAATATTAATGACATGAGTACAGCTTGTTCAGCTTGACCTGAGCTACTCTACATATGCATTACCAAGGATGTCAAATGACACAAACGGCAGGTCGGACTATCTCCATTAAATAGGGGAGCAGAGAATGTTATTAATGTTCCGTTCGTGCGAAGCATGCATACATGGATTGGTTACAGCACTTGTCCCTGACAACAACTCTTTTGACAAAAAACATAATTTCATGTTTTACTTGAATTGTTTTTACAGTCAAGCTTGATTTATGCTATCTAGCTTGATATACTAACTTTACAATGTCAGTTACTTTCACAATCCGATTCACTCTCGCTATATCACTCTCTTGACCCAGTTCAATTATCACTTTTTCTAAATTTTGAATATTGTTAGGAAGCACCATTGTAATATCATTATTCATAATTCGATGTTTCAGGAGGCAGAAAGGACAAAGGCCCCAAGCCAGGGACGCTGAAGAAGCAGTCATGCCATCTTATGAACTGTGTGTAGCGGAACCCTTCGATCATACTCAGTACCAGAGCATACAAAGCCACGGAACACCAAGGGGATGGTCAGATCAAGGATCCATTATGTTAACACGACAGCTTCTACCAGTTGTGAGAACACAAGGGAAAACGAATACACATATGTCAATAACGAATACGTTAATGATCAGAATGTGTCAACTGGCACGTCATGTTATGTCAACGTTGGTTCTATTAATCAAGACATCGGGGAAGCAGTGGGAGAATCAAACATGTATGTTAGTACTAATCACTTTAGTCTGTACGAAAATACCTTAAATATCTGCACTTGATTGATGCCTGCTGTCATTCAGGTGAAACCTAACTTGCATGAAGTTATTAATGTTGTAATATTTTCCATATAGACCATTATATTCAATTACTTTCATCATATATGCGCGGGTTAGGGTGGATGGCCAAATAAAAACTGTGTGACCACGTTTTCGAACACATAAACTGATTGACATATGTTTTCATAAGTGGAATGGCTTTGTCTTTCAAGTGCTAGTTCATCTACCAGCACTCTGTGACAACCACCAAGTCATTATATTAACGTAAGGGCTCGGTATTCAAAACACCTGATAGTCAGTAGGTGAACCTGGACATAGAGGCTAATTTCCATATTCCGGTACAACAGCCATTGCAACGAGGCTGCAAGGCTAGCCTCATGAAGGACACCATGTTGCAGACTGCCGCACCGCTTTTTTTACCTTTGAAAGTCATTAACACTGCCCATAACTGTCACAATGTTCACGTTAATTCTGCTTAATATATGTATAATACTGTATAAAGCTTCAAAAGCTTTGAATGGTTGCGTTTCTACACGGCACCAATTAACGAAATGTAACTGACATTCTTCAAAAAGATATGTTGCATGTGTATTCAGCGTTTCATGAATAGAATAATTGTATAGCTCCAATATCGTCCATGTATATATTCGCCTTGTCCATAATGTTGTATATCACTTGCTTGATAACGGTGTTAGCATCTACATCGAAACGATGCCTCCATTGCAATAAAAAACTTGTCCATAAAAAGTACCTGTTCATCATACCGGCTTCTAAAAGTTGTTAAATGAATAAATATAAAGAGTCTCATCTTCTGCGGATTTTACTATGGTATTCCCTTTCGTGATTGTAAACCTAATTCCTTTTGGCCCAGTATAACTTGTGTAACCTCCACTGATCTGTGTGATTATTTACTCATTTCAAAATTTAGCCTTACGCTTTTCATAGTTGGAATATTCCCCCCAAAATACACAAATAATTAAACGGTTTCGTTTACCGTCCCTTGTAGCCCTTCAGCCAAACAAATTCTACTTTTTGACCCCGCAAACCGTGGCCTCATACCTGCATTTGGTGACTTTTACACACTTCAGATACACAGCTGTTTATCCTTTGATCATCAATGGTGACTGTTTTCCTATACATATTGTCATAAGTGTTTGTTTGATACCAGTAACAAACCTGTGACCGTAACTCTTTGGCAAGACCATTCAGATACTTTAAATACAGCAAAATCGTTTTAAAAAGGTGTGCATTATGCATGTATATATGTATCACACCTTTTCAAAGGACTACAAATGAATGCGGTCGTCACAAAACAATATTTCACCCAGGCGAAGTCTTTCAATGTCGACCTTATCAACAGTCAGAAATTTTAAGCAATGACGCCTGAAGATGTATCTGAAACCATAGTTGGAATAGGTAAAATACCTCCTAATATACATTGTGGATATTTTGTACATGTATAAATACCTCTAAAACGGCCTCGAAACAGTGCACACATGACACACACACACGCACCAGCAACAACACATTTCGAAATTAGCCGGGAGTGTATAGCTCTGAAGCTCACGCTCTCTGACATTGCCAAGTAAAAGGTAGTCCAGGCTACATCGTTATCATATCTGGGTTGGGTAGCTCTGACACAAAAGTCAAGTGAAGTGTAACAGTTGCAACAACACGGAAAAACCTGTCACATTGTTAGAGTAGCCTGTGCTAGTGGTGGTGCAGGGGACATTTGCACTATTCGTGAAATCCTGATGCCTATACTGATTCTCTGTGATTTACCCAAATTTGTTACCTTTACTTTCCTGTTTACACCCAGTGGAATATGTTTTGTTTGATAATCGCGACTGTTTATTGTGAGGCATTGACGTCTCACTCTCATCATCCTGTACGTTCATCGTGAGGAGGTGAATACTGATTTGTGACCTGCAAACAACGCCCTGCTGTACCATGTTAGTCAGTGTCCTATCCTGATAGTATTGAGCAGCCACTGGGAGGTTATCAGTAGTTATAGTAGCTGCTGTAGCAGTTGAATCATTTATGGGAGATAAAAAAAGTAGTGATACCTCATAGCAGATCATACCGTGACACATATTGCTTATCACGAGGAAAGTTATCACACAGAAAACCTACACACGTTTTCCTGTCGACACGAAGCACGATTATTCAGATACCAATCGTATCATAATCCTTTTACAAATATTTGTATAAGGCGACAACCTCCATTCTTTAATGAATAGTCTGACTACATCAGAATCATGTGCTTATGAATCACCATCAAACAGGGATCACCTCAGGTGTAAGCACTCTCATTGAGATGCTGCGTGTATTTTTGTGTTCCTGGAATAGCCACATGTTGTATTTGCATGACATGTCACAGCCTACCCATCACCTTGCTTACCGTTCACTTTGTAGCACACACGATGTGTAAACAGCAACATCTTCATCAGTGCAATGTCATGTCTTCTAAATGAAGTGGGAATGTGTTTCATACAGATATATTTGCCAACCGAAGAAGAACCCGGGTGTAACAAATCCCTCAAATTACCTTTTCTATTCAGACATTTGACTTTGGACATTTTGTTTCGAATTCGTTACTGTAAATTTATCGTTCTGTAGGTCTGGACTTGAGAATCCCCTCATTGACATCATGATCATCGATTTATGCAATTGGGACACTATGACAACCACGCCAGCGAGTTTACTTTGTGTTGCAGCATGTATTAATATCATTCCCAGAGTCTGGAGATATATGTGTTCATCACACAACAATATATTATCCATGCAAGCCGATGAACAGCAGTATTGATAAGGAGGCCTGGGAATGAGTGAGTTTAATTTTACGCCGCTCTTAGTAATATTTCAGCAATATCAGGGTGAGGAACACCAGAAATGGGCTTCACACATTGTACCCACGTGGTGAATCGAACCAGGGTCTCGGCGTGACGGGCAAACGCTTTGACCACTAGGCTACCCCCTTGATAAGGAGGAAGTGGATGCAGCTTTGCAACCATTGTAACCTGCATATATGGCGTTTTTAGTTTGTGCAATTTTACAGTGATAACTCTGATATTTTATCACAGGTACACGTGATGAGAACAGTCTGGTCACATATTGCTTATCAGGAGGAAAATGATCACAATCTTGACGCACTGGCGTTTTCCAATACACTGCATATGATCCTTTAATCCACTACATGTCCTCTTAGTAAGAACATTGAAGCAGGCCTTTTCACTGAACATTTCTCATTGTGTACTCTAGGACATGGGACGCAGTTTTCGATGACTGTTCACACCATGCTCGTTTTATTGAATGTGTCCTATCTCTGTGAATATATTTCCGTGAATATATCAACGCATATATGAATATCTACCGGCAATGTGTCGAGCCAAATGCGCAAAAGGCTGTGAGGAAGTGAGCTGGTTGGAGTACCTCATTGCATGCTTGAATAACTGTCACGGGTGTGGTTGTAGTTTCATTTCTGAACTAGTTGCTTCTTAATGGATGTACTTGTGTGGCCTCAAGGGATGAATTAATTTCATGTCTCAATCAGCAAGTGTGGAATCATGATTACCCAGAACGCCATTGTTTACTTGATTTTGATGGCTGTATGGATCTCGCAAGGTGAGACACTCATTTACATCTGATGCCAACGAGGAAATACCTACGTTCCTTGTGAAAGGAAACATAAATGATCATAAACCACAACAAGTAATTCTAATAACACATAGACAAACATACATCTGATGAGAATGAGGAAATATCTACGTTTCTGGTCAACGGAAACATAAATGTGCATAAACCACAACAAATAATGCACAATAAACATACACTGTACGTTCACCGACGTGCCTTGAAATCAAAGAATGACCATTTTATGGACTGATGTATCATTCCATATTCACATGTTAACCCAAAGCCTATGTGTGTTACAGTGCCCGGCCAAGACCCCAGCTGCACCCAGAACTGTACCGCAGGTAACGTTGATATCGATGTTTTGATTATGGCTGTTACAGGTAAGGCAGGTCAGGATTACAATTTACACCTGCTTTTCAGTTACCTATTTATTTAATATGTTGCCCATAACTGCGAACGGAATATGTTTGTCAATGATGCACAATAAGACATCATGTACATTTAAATCGCATTGCCATTAGTTTAGTGTTTATGTTAGCACATTAGGTTTTTACTTTAAATTAAATTAAGTGTAAGTAGTAGCAACACAATATAAAGAATGTAGTGCAGAAAACGATACAATAGTGTCCAATCTGATTGAGATGAAGATATAACAATAGACTAATGCTGAAAGCTGATGCAAGATACTGGAACGTTTTAAACAACTCGTGATGACAAGCCGAAGTAAAAGAACATTTTCTGGATTCTACATGCAGTACGTACAGTTATTCCAACCTGAATCACCATATTGGAATGTGATGAACTTATCATACCACGGATAATGATACTGTTTATTATTACAGATAATATAGCAGCGAGTAACTTTACATCTGGGGACAACAAGTCTTACACCATCACTGGACAGGCATCCTGGGTTACTGATGGTGTGACGTCAGGACCGTGTGCATCAGTCTCGTCCTTATACCCAGCATGGGAGGCGGAGTTTACACAGAGCAGGACAGTTACCAGGATCAAGATATTCTGGGAAGGTACTGTGTCATCAGAAACACAAAATAACGAAAGTTTTACGCCGCTGCGTACTAATACGGACAAAATTAATAGTACTAATACTGACAAGGTCTTTATATCAGACAAGTACTTTATATGAGACATCTTAAACATTAATTGACCAGCTATTATGTTACAGCAATGCTAAAAACACCCGAATCTGTATTTAGTGTAAGGTATTTGGTTCATTCTTCTCAACATATTCCAGATCAACAGGATGACGTAAATGTGTCTGTAGATGGAAGAATATGTCACATCGCGAACTCTTCCTACATGTGGGAAGCAGAGTACACCCTGGAGTGTGATGTACCCCTGACGGGGATCCATCTCCGGATATATCGCCAACCTACAGCTAGCATGCTGAATCTGAGTTTCTGCGAGGTGGAAATATACGGTACTAGAAATATATGTATTTGCCTAAACCTTTCATCAGCGCTATCAGCGTTTGTCTTGACTATTACACCTGAAGACATGCCCATTCCTCTTTTGTACTTGATTCCAAAACTACAAAATAATCTTGACAAGGAGAGATATATTGCTGATTCCAGCAAATGTACCACCAAATCGCCAACCTACAGAAGGTGCGATGATGCTGAATCTATGGAAATATACGGTAGAAGTTTTATGTACATGTGTTTAGTCAATGACGATACATTATTTTGTTCATATTTTTCAATCACAAAGGATATATATTTCATTGTAAAAACAGTGAAGGATCTTTTCCATAATGTCAATTCTCATTTAATTATTGGATTGTTATAAGAAATTGAATTGTTTCATAAAATTTGAAACCTGTTTTTTAAACAAGTATATGCTTTATAGTTTGTAGTTTATATTAATACCTGATATTGTTAGTGGCTGTATCCACACAGAGTTTGAAGCATTGTAAAATTATGGTCCTCTTTCAGCCTACGTATAAGTCTATCAGCATTCATAACGTAGAATAGTTTTGATTTCAATTTATGTGTCAACGGCTTAAGGGAACGTGTAAATCTGTCAGTACTGTACTTCCCCATGGTCCCTAGTATGGTGATTTACCTTCAGTTTCTGGCGATGCATAGAACGTTTGTAATTTGTATTGTTCTAAATATAACTTAAATTGTAGAGATATTTAGAGATTTTCAATACTGTTTCTGTGATTTTCTAGTTACTTATACTGGCCTTTGTCGACAGGTTTGTATAATTAAAATATATATCACTCATAACTTGTTTAGTCAGGATGGTGCTGAAATAAAGTCAATGTGACTATACGTTGTAACTCCTTCGCTCACTTTACTCATTTCGTTCTTCGATACCATTAGAATTCATAATATAAAGCATAGCACAGGCCTACGATGCCGTGACTACACGAAATACCTTCACCTTCATATGCACGTTTGTATCTTCAACGGAACTAATGTCTAAATCAGTACCCGTATGCGTAACGGCGTAACGTATCGTTCGCGTTTAACTATACACATGGTAAAAGTACCGCAACACCTGTGATTTTTAACTCCCATATGTCAATTTATATTCATATCATAATTATGTTTGTTTGAATGAGTATTTTGACTCATCGGGCGTACAATACATTAATTTAGTTATGCACGTGTTCCAGTCTAAGGCGAGCATTACGCGCATCACCTGTCATTAAGTAAATGTCAAGTTTCAGTAAACTGTTGTTACACCTGGAAAATGAATTGATGCCATTGTTGATAAACACATATAGGGCCTCCTTAACAGACAACTTCTCACAGATGGCAAGTTACTGGTATACTGAATGCTAACATGTCGTTCAGGGCTTGTCAGTAGATGATGGTTAAGTTGTCATCAGCCGACTGGCCAGAAAACATCAGCAAACTAAGGATGTTATGTTCCGTCAGCTTTCACGACGACCGCGAGTCACAACTCATAGGGAGGATACAGGCATTCTCAGAATCCCAAGACATTACCCGTTTTGTCAAGTGGCGTAGTTAAATCAGAGTGGCTTCCACATCGTCGTTTGTCCATCAGATTGGTCCAAAACTACCTAACTTCGGCAGGGTATAGAGCCAGACAACCTATCAGACGCACGTTGTTATCCCCAGAGCTCACAGCAGTGCGACTAACTTGGTGTAAGCTCGATGCCACTGACGTCAGGGGGGAAGGATCCACTGGTGAGACGAAAGTGGATTTCGTCGTTCATGACTGATGGTCGAGCTCGTGACTAACACCGCAGAAACACTTTAAACTTGCACAACGGAGTATCTTGGAGCAAGTAATCCTTGGATTCATTTTATGGTGTAGTGTTTCCCCTCATATGACTGTAAACTTGACCGTTTCACGTTCACACAAAATCTGAATGGGCGACGGTACATCACTGACATTCAAGACAATGTTCTTGTACCACATTTCGATGGCTCTCGGAGATATTTAAGAGGAAATCCATCAAACTTCTGTGCGGTTGTCATCTTCAACTGACTTGGGGCCCGTTCCACAAAGCGATCGTAGCGCTACGAGTGTCGTAAGTCTATGTTAAAGCATAGGAGTTACGATCACCTTAACGCTACGATTGCTTTGAGGAACGGTACCCTGATGTTTAAATCAAAGGCGAAGCGTTTCGTTTCTGTTTTGATGCAATTACGTTTCATTTCAGATACATTTGTGGTATTAAGATATCCTTACGTCCAATTCAAGGTTCATACAACATATGGAAATGCATTTCTGGTTTTCTTTAGCTGACCCGATAGTAACGTCCTCTACCATGTCTACTATGTCCAATACAGGAGAGTCAACAACCACCACCACGTCCATAACAACGACCAAGCCCACGACATCATCCCAAACAAGCACCGCTGCACCAGTTCCAACAGAGACCTCAACAACGTCGCAAACAAAACCAACGACACAACCTGCTGTTGCGGATACAGGTAAATGAAATACTGATAGGCAAAATGCAAACTGAGTGAATAATTTGGGCGGGCACAACATGTCGCATCCAAAATATATGATCTCATGAGTTGAAATTTGACATCTGCATCAATGAAAATATGCTGTCTTGGAGAATCTATTTGCTCATGACATGTCTACTAAGACTGCACGAGGATGTTGTTTATTAGTAGCGTGGCGCTTAGTGTTTCTTCCACTTTGTTAATGTTACTTAATTATAACATGGAACTTAATTAAATAGTGTACATATTCATGAAGTTCTTAAGTTGCATGTGCCACCCCTGCTTTTGTCCTGAAAGTTTATTAAATGACCCGTGAAAACGGGTGAAAATGAAGTGTGCACCCTCCCTTTTCTCAAGAGTGTGCACCTTCCCCCTCCCCTTTCCCAAAAAGTTGTATCCGCCCCTGCGGGTGGAGGTGTGAGTGAGTAAGTGAGTTAATATTTAACGTCACATCGGCAATATTTCAGCCATATCGTGACAAAAACAATGCATACAATATAAAAATGTTGTGAAGAGTTAAACCTGTCGAAGATGGACAGTAAAAATCCTAGAGTATCACAGATATGAATATAAAACTAGAATGTAAATCTAAAGCATTTTAATTGAAGAAGACTGTACAATTTAAAACACGGGCTATAGATCGCCAGCATCTGAAGGTAGTTGATCATACTAGGGTCCACGGGGACTTACAGTACCTTTGCTACCTGCATGGACCTTAGTTGGACTTACACCATCTCTTCAGCCGCTGGCGATTGTAGGAAAAGTTTAGCCGAATTTTAAAGGAAACAAATATACTACGATTAAAAGTATGGTTGAGCAAGATTGACTTTGACAATTTTGGGGACTTACGTACCCTCTCAGGAGGACAATAATTTTACGCTACTTCAACTCCCTTTGAGGATACAGCCACCAACAATCTAAGTTGATAATCTGAACTACCAATTGTATAACTTTCTCTATTTACAAAACATATATCAAAATTCATGTAACAAATCTATCTCTTTTAAAAAATCAATGATTAAATGATAATTAACTTTATTAAAAAGGTCCTTTACTGTTTTGATATTGAAATATGTATCCCTTATGATGGAGAATTCAACACAGTCAAGCAGGGGGTGGAGGTGTAAAGTACTCACGGAAGTAGAAATAAAATTGTTTCGGGAGTTTATTTGTTTATTACTTCATTAAAATAGGTCGTTTTAACAAATATGAAAATAACTATGTTTTGTCCCAACTAGGTCTTTTAAGTTGATCCGCTATTCATCATTCAAAATACCATTTTACAGGTAAAAAGATTGTATATTTTCAATAAAATAGAAACATGCTATAACTTACGTCACTATCAACAGTGGGTCGTAACAACTACCTGCAGCACTGTTTTGACGGGAAGCGATTGTGTTGCTATAGCGATTGTGTTGCCATAGCGATTGTGCAATTGACAATCCAAGCTATCAACTCGTAAAAATAAAAATAGTAAACTTTCAATAAGTGTCATTGTTAAATATATGAAACATGTAATGAGGAAATCCCTAAATCAATTATTTTGTGTGTCAATTAAGATTTATTAGAAATGAAGGATGAATGGTATATAACATTATGCATAAAATATCTTATTTACGCGAACCTATGGAGATTACATCTCATTTGCATACCATAGCTTGCATCAGAAATGTACATTTTAACTTTGACGAAATTTCAAGGGGTACAAATGACACCATTTGCTCTCCTGTAAAACTCATCTATTTCGGATGATTTTACGAAAAGTGTTGAAAACAAAAAAATGTGAAAAACGATAGTCATAGAATATTTAACAATGAAACTTTAGTTGTGTTCAAAACTACGAAATAAACTCCAAAAAACATTATATTTCCGTGAGGACGTTTGTAATTTAAGATATACCCAAACAGCTTACTAAACATTTCAACGAGCAGATCAATTTACATCCATGCAAGAGGTAGGAAGCAAAGTGTTTTAATCAATATGTATGAGCGATGTCAGTAAAGTAAGTCACGTAATAGTTGTTTCATGTCACCCAGTTGCTTTCAAGAACTTCCAGTTTGGTGAATTGTCAATTTCAGGGACGATGATTGCTGCAGTAGTGGGAGTGGTCGTGCTGCTGCTGATTATCGTCGTAGTGGCAGTTGTCTGCAGGTAAACCCATCTGTGTCTGCTGATAACACCATCACGTCGTATTCACATTTTGTTTTGTCACAGGCAAGGACAAGTTAATATGACACCGCTGTTTCAATTTCACGAGTGTCATTAAAATTCGTATTTATCGTATTCTAATTTGTCTGTAAATATTGACACAAGGGTTCACCCAAAACTGTTAGTCATTTGGAGCACTTGTGTATGCATTACCGATCTCTATACTTTTCAGAAATGGAATTAAAAAATGGTATAACCCAAAGGATGCAGAAGCCAGAGGTAACCGAGCAATGTATTACATACCGAGTGAGTGTGTTGGTTGTCGAGTGAGCGAGCATGATCGGTGGGTGGGTGCGTGAGTGAGTGAGTGCGTGCGTGCGTGTGTGCATGAGTTTGGGTGAGTGAGTGCCAAGGGCACGAGAAGGGACCTGATATAACTAAAATCATAAGTATAGCATACAAAATGGTATTGGCATATTGGCATCATCAACGACAAACTGTTGTGGCTAATATAGGTCAACATGTGCATATTGGCTCGTAAAAATACATAATATATAACATCTACTGATAGTTGGTTGAGAGTTGTACGAGAACTTGATATTCATGTAATGCATGAATGATCAATCAGCTGCCGTGAGGAATCAAGCAATTAAGATGGATGAAGTCGAACAGCCGAACTCAACAGTGTTTGATCTTAATGAGTTCAAAAGTGTGGCACTACCTACTTACCCGGAGGAAAAATCTGCGTCTCTTAACGGATCCCTCCAGAGCCACATCCCTAGTGCTGTTAGTGTGGCGAATCTCCCCAGCTACATCAGAGAGAAGCTGGATGCTAACAACGCCACGGAGTACGCGGCAAGTACCTTCCCAGTTTCATCTTATGGATACACAAGGCAATTTAGATATTGATCAAACGTAACAGGTGTTAAATATAGGATTACACTTTCTCAGCAAAATACAGATTCTTGTACCTTTGATGGGTTGAGTCCCATCCGATTTCGAACCCACACTCTCAGAGTAAGGCACGTAATCGCCAGCACACAAAGTCAGCCATCTAATCCATTCTGTCAGACAGTGTGGGTATAAATCCCAGATTGGACTCAACTAAACAAATGTAGTAGGATCTGTATTCTCTGGAGTCTGGAAAAACAAATTTCCAGTGGAGTGAGTGAGTTCAAATTTATAGTCACATCGGCAATATTTCAGCCATATTGTGACTTAAAAAGTTATAAATTAACAATAAACACAATTACATTATAAAACACCTGTCGACAAAGGACAGTAAAACTACTAGATTATCAGAGGGAAAAATTTAAGACTAGTAATAAAATCTAAAATATGTTACTTTTAAATGGCAATACAATATATAAACCGGCTATAGATTGCCAACAACTGAAGGTAGATCACCATACCAGCGACCATGGGGACTTACAGTACATTTGGTTCCTGCATGGACCCTAATTTGCAGTGGAAGTAGCATTACGTCAAGATGCCATGCGCTGCTGCAGAATGTAAACACTTATTGTTTATGCTTAAAAACGTAATACTATTTATATGACTGCCGCTCTCTTTCAGATGTTACCGGCCGGCCTGAGGAACACTCACACATATGAGACTGCAGCGAGAGAGAAAAATCTCCAAAAGAACCGCTACAACAGACTATTTGCATGTAACATCATTTGTCTTAAGTTCTTAAGAAACAGCAGGGATCGGTTATATCGTGTTGGATTCTCTAACATAAAAGATATATATGCATGGATGTAATGATGATATATTGTAAAACAAAATCGTCATATGATGTGGCGAATGCTTGACTTGCCTTTTCAAGTGTTTGTGATGGCCCAACCGTTGGGACAGCATACCTAAGATTTTCATACACATCTTGTTTATCATTTGGGAGGTATTCATAAGCATATGCGTATGATATAGTTAG
The DNA here is from genome assembly GCF_003918875.1 of Haliotis rubra. Taxonomy (NCBI): domain Eukaryota; kingdom Metazoa; phylum Mollusca; class Gastropoda; order Lepetellida; family Haliotidae; genus Haliotis; species Haliotis rubra. The sequence goes on along the minus strand of NW_025765147.1, from coordinate 223,260 downwards.
ATAATCGGCCAATCGTTTTGACAACACATTCCTACGGGTATGGGGACGGTGGGGTAGCCAAGTGGATAAAGCGTTCGCTCGTCACGCTGAAGAGGCGGGTTGATTCCCCTCATGAGTGCAATGTCTGAAGCACATTACCGGTGTCCCCTGCCATGACATTGCTGGAAAAACCAAAGTAACTCACTCACCCTTTCCATTCGGCCAAAGTGACTGTGGTACAGTACATGTTAATACATAACATACGTTACAATGTTATCATTCGTATGCACCACTTTCGATTTGTCACGTATCATCAACAGATGACGATACTCGGGTGCACTTACAGAGCGAAAGTGGGGCAGATTATATCAACGCATCGTACATACACGTATGTAGAGAGAGGCAAGAGCATAAATATGATATAACAAAAACATGATTATATTACGTTTATACGTATTATATATCCGCCATTTAAACCAAGCTCATAAGCTTTCATTGTGTTTCATTCATAAACAAGCCGTGACGATCCCAGTTAGAATCCACTGAATCGGGTAGTCAGACTCGCTGACTTGGTTGACACATGTCATCGTATCCCAAATGCGTTCTCCAGTTCCCATGCTGTTGATCACTGGATTGTCTGTCCCAGACTCGATTATTTATAGACTGTCGCCATTTCGATGGAATATTGTTATAGTATATTGAATAGTGCGGCGTTAAACAACAAACAAACAGACAGAAATCATGAACTTTGATAGAATACATTGGGTTTTTTTTTCAGGGCTTTAAAAGTCCTCTGAAATTCATAGCTGCGCAAGGTAAGTATAAAGTTCTATTTGCCATATGTGTTGTCAAAGTTAAAATAATTAGTCATCCACATCACATGGGATACAGGAGATACAGCAGTCTGACACGCTACAATATCCATCCCTGAAGACTCACAGACTTATTTTCCTGGTTTCAACTTCAAGATTGATCCTAAACCCCGGGCCTGCTCGAATCATACCCATGCTGGTGGTTTTGCTTGCTTCTTACTTGAATCTGAAATACTGTGTGACCGATGTGTAACCCAAACACCTGTATGCCCACGCATTGGATGTCATCTAAAATACAGTTTCTTTTAACTTGGAAATGTTGTGTATAGACATACAGTTTCATGTAAATTATGATGAGACGGTTGGATATCCATGTGGTGTTGCAGAAGACCATTTCTTGTGTCCACCGTTTTGGTATTACTGGAATGTTGGTAAGAACGATATATAACGACACACACTCACATACCAACAATGATTCACAGGTCCCCTGAACTCGACGGCTGTAGACTTTTGGAGTATGGTCTGGCAGGAGGGATCTCGGGAGATCGTCATGGTCACCAATCTACTGGAAGATGGCCAGGTGCGTGGAGAAATTATGCGTTACGTTCAAGGAAGAGGCAATTAACAATATGTTTCAACAAAGAACAGCCATCAAAACAATTCTGATACGTATCCAAACGCTATTAGTTCTACAACTACTATGATTTGATACCCTCAATAAATACAGTCCATAGTAATATACTATGTGGTGCAATTGGATATCTTTGAATGAAGTGTTACTTTCGTTTCAGCACATGTGCCACATGTATTGGCTAGGAAAGGGAGAACGCGGTAGTTATGGAAACATCACTGTGACACAGGAGAAGTCTATAGAACGTGCACACTACACAGTTCGCATCTTCTTGCTGCATCACCGTAAGGTACGTTTGATAGTCAAAGTCCAAATCTCTCTGGTAAGGGAGAGTCTAATGTCACGTGTAGACATAACCAGGGTGGTACCCATGCTAAAGAGACGTACGTCTGAGACGTTTGAATATTTCGGTCAAATCAAAGAACACTGGTATGCTGTAGACAAACCATGAATTATTATCAGTTCGTTCGTCGACTGACTCAGGATGCCCCTGAGAAAATTAGTATAAACTCAGCTGTTCATAGATGTTCAATACCTTGAAGAGATTACAACAGATTGAGTTATCGCCATTGGGTCACCTTTCCTATTGTCGTCTTTCAGTTTTTATAAGTGGCATATTTTCAGGAGGACACTCGGCGTGAAGTGACCCAGTACCACTACACCTCGTGGCCAGACCATGGAGTTCCCACGGCGCCCTCTCTCGTCAATTTCTGGAGACATGTCAACATATGCAGCAAGCAAAATGACGGACAAGCAGGACCAATAATTGTCCACTGCAGGTATCACTGTATCGTATTTGCTTTTTACAATGTGTTTGCCATGTCGAAATAAAAGAAATTGCATGCAGTTTGACAAATTCCAAAACACCAAAATAATTTATCTGAAATATGTGAAAGATAAACGTTGATCCATCAAGGTTGTTGGTAGTGTTAATGCATATGGTCTTGGTGCTGGTTGTTAAGACCAGAAATTGACTCAACTTGATTATATAAAGTCCTTAAATTCCTTCTAATATTCACTGAATAAGGATCCTATTAATACATCACAAAGCTCGGCAACATGGACATCTTGTAACCTCATTAGTTGAGATATAGGGTGAGTTAGGCTAATCTTCCGATTCCTTTAATAGTGTGACAATAGTGGGAGAAAAGGCAGACAAAGCAGGCAATACGTTCCAAGAAGTATCGGCGAATCTTAAGGCTTCTATAATCGGTTCAACCCATGAGGACCAAATTTTATTGCAACAGATATTGTTAATATTCAAATCTAAATAAAAGTAAGTTCTTTAAACGGCATTTAGAAGTAATACACAAGGTAAAGATGTATGGATGTCACCTTCTCTGTTTTGAGGAACACTACATGTACGTTTCGGAATATATTCTTACTCCTACACCTGATGAAGGAGTAAAAACGTTAACATTCTCAGAAATGTCTTGTTCCTCAAAATAAAGAGGATGAGGTGAAGGAATAAGAATATACACCGAAACGTAAACATCCATAAATGTTTGCTTTCGCAAAACGTTACAAGAAGTAGTAATACTGCTGTTGGGTTAACACGTTGTCTAAAATAGGAACACAACCAGTGGTACAGAAATACGTTTGTTTGTCCACTAGTGCTGGAGTGGGTCGGACAGGTACTTTCATCGGTCTTGACATCTTGATGAATGAGGCGCTTGTGGAGGAGAAAGTGAACTTCTTCATCGTCGTCCTCAACATGAGGGACCAGAGGATGAACATGGTGCAGACACAGGTGTAGTAGGCATGACTTCTCCAGACAGGAACTGTGTAAACGAATTCTTCCATTCCATGTACTTCATGCTAAATGGAATTGGTTTCTGGGAATACTGGGTGTTCTTTTGCACTGACGTTCTATATCGTATGCCAACACACTGGCATAAACCATCTGATCCATATTAGTATATAATGTATTGCGAATGTTTGTGGGTGTTTCTAAATAAATAAAAGGTTCTCCTGGCACATGTAGTATTGTTGGTGTTGGTGTTTGTTCTAGGGACAGTATAAGTTCCTCCACTGGGCTGTCCTCGAGGCACTCTTCAGCAGGGATTCGCCGGTAGTGGCTAGAGAACTGCCAGCTATGTTGGAAGCAGGCAACATCGTAATCCAGGAGGAATACGAGGTGATTCTGGTGACGTTTTGGGATAAATCTATAGTGTTACGTGACGATTCTTTAAACAAATTTACTTATGTAAAGAAAAATAATTAACAAACCAAAGTATCTTACGGTAGGATCAAAGTTTAACGAATACTTGAATATGTTCTGAATGTGGATATTAATTTTATTCCAGAATTTGGAAGTTATGATGTCACTCCAGAGAGACCAGAAGACTGACGCAAAGCCAGATCCCACACAAGAAGATGGTACAACAAATTATGCCTTGCAGCTAAATTCTAAAGCCTTTAACACAATATTATCTTGGTAAACATATTTGTCAAAATCTAAAATGTATCAAGTGTGTCATCAAAAGTAACTTCTTACGGAATGACAATTTACTTGAAGAACGTTTATGTTAATATGTTGGTGTGGACTTTCATACAAAGTTTTCGGGGTTTATTGTTTCATTCCCTTCGTTCACACATATTCTACTAGTATGTCTTGAGGAAATATGTTAACATGGTTTTTCTTTTGTAGGTGATGATCTATTCAATTTCAATATAACACCTCTGCCGGTATGTATTGAGCGAATAATTTCTACAATCATTTTGTTTACTTTTCTTTGTTTTGTTTGTTATACATATTATCTACATAAATGCAGGACGAAATAAATCCAAATCTGCCAATTGTATGGATGAAGAAAATATATTATTTGCTTTCAAAGTCGTATTTCAACAAGAAGGGCTTCCTCAACATCGGAGTGGTTAAGGAGCCTTCTCTCGAAGAACTATGGCAGCTGGTATGCGGGAACAGTTCTGGTACCATCATCACCATCAGCCAGGTAACAATAATGTACATTTTAGGTCTCAAGGCATATCATGAGAAATGAAATTATCGGGTACCCTTTTATTGCTTATCAATACCAATATGTTCACTTGTTATGTCTGAGAGATTTGACAATGTGTCAATACTTTGGCCCTGAAAAACTCGATGGATATTCATACAACGAAGTCCTTTCAATAATTATTAGAAATCCTTACCACAGATAGCATCAAAATTACGCTTCCCACTGCGCACTGACATGATCAACATGAAATAACATGTTATAGCTTATATCTTAGTTTTGTAAGTGTTAGCCTAATGGACACTTGTGAATTACGGATCTCCTTGTAGATTTGATTTTACCTTCATCCTTAGAATCCTTCTGATGCCATGCCAAAGGACGTTGGCACGTCGTTGACATTTGGAGAGTTTCACGTGACCTTGAACTCCGTTGATGACGTTTCTGTAGGAGTGACGGGGATGAAACTAACCATCGAATCAAAGACGATGCAGACATTTTGGGTATGGACAATTCTTTAACACGGGTGTGTCGTTATTCTTGGCAACCCACAGCCACTAATATACTTTGTCCCACAGGACATGGTTGATTGATCATGTGTTGGTTTGGTTCCTTTGTTACAGGACAGCGGATCAGGTGTGGCGTCTATCGTCAACTACAACTTCAACTCCCCATCTACAGAACGTCACTTTGACAAAGCCAATCTCCTGATGCTCGTAGAGATCCTGACTGAACGTCAACACATCAGTGGGCCCCATCCCGTCATACTCCAGTGTCGGTAGGTCGCTGTTCTTGAATGTATGTCCGTTACACAAACGTTTCGAAAGCTCATAGGCCATCAGTTATGACAGGTGAAAGTGACTCCGTCTCTCAGGTATATTGAATAGTCAGTAGATGGTGTGCACGTAGCATATGCAGGCAACGTTTACACCTTCAGTGCATGTAGCCATTTGTTTCTGCATGACGCCATGAAAACAACACGAATTATAATTCATTATTCGACATCTGATACACAGATAGTTGTTTTCGATAAACTGTCTGCCTGATGACTGTCCAACATGCCAGGGCCCCAACAGGAAATATAAAGATTTACAGATAATGAATATGTTTGCGCCTATTATCAAATATACTGTTATCAAATATACTATACACCAGAGACGATCCCAGGAAGTGCAGCCTCTTTGCTGCTGCAGTCAGTGTGCTGACCAGCCTGAGACTGGACAAGGAAGTGGACATCTACTTGACAGTCAGGGAGATACAGTGTAGAAATGGGCAACCCATCACCTGTGTGGTGAGCATACTTTATATGTTCAGATGGAGATGTTGAACACAATATCAGTTAAACCATGGCGGTAGGTTTGACGTGAAAGAAAGCCCGAATTAAAACATATCATAGACGTTTAACAGGTTCCTGAAAACAAAAAACTGCAAATATCTGCTCAAAGCAGAATTTGTTATGCTGTTCAATATATATCCTAAGGAGATGTTAATAATTCACTATAAATTAACGACGATACCATGTACTCGAGAACAGTTGAAAGTATTCTGCACGTCGATCATATCAGCCACATGCCCATGCAAAGGTAAGTAAAGAACGCGTATGGTTTTGACAAGATCAGTGCGAAACGTGATTCAAGGACTCGATCAACTGCTTCGTGTTCCTTTAAAATCAATACTCTCATGTTTCTATGGATAGGTATAATAATTATAAATGCTGACATGGATTTGCAAACAATTCTCTTCGATCCTCTTGTTTGTTATTCAGGAGGACTACAGATACCTGTACGAGTTGGCCTGCCAGCAGGTGCAGTCTACAAACACATTCGCCACCAAATGATGGACACCACGATTCTCTTTATATGCTCATTCAGTGTTCAGTGTTACATGTGGAATTGAAGAGGAATTGGTCACACGCACCGATATATTGGAATATTTCTAAACGCGGTGTAATACCACATTCATTAAAATTATTGTTTTCCATCTAAATTATATAAAACACTGTTTGTTGTTCCAACCTTCGGTTTACTATTGCTTGTCCACTGTTATGTAACTTTCATCTTTTAGAAACATCCCAGTCATACAGGAAATACCTTCCTTGTTCAAAATTCTGTACATTCGAAATCTACTTCCAAACCTTTGACTGAAAATTGACCATGTGAATGGTAAGATAGTTTTAGCATGTGCAGGGAATAATAAAGGTATTATATTTATGTCAAAATATATTTCTGAAACATTTTCACAATGGTTATGCAAACACAGTATTTCAGATACGTAGTTGTTGTTGTATAGCGGTCAAGATATTCTTACATTTTCATAATAACATTTTACTACTTTTTATCAATTTTGTTTCACAAAATACGTTGTATACGTAAACTTTGTTTTCTGAAGCTTGTTTTAATACTGAACTGTTCACTGATACAGTCACCGCTTAAGAGGCAGTCTCCTAAAACTGAAGTTGGCTTCTTACGGTTAGTTTATAATATGATTCATTACATGTAACACATCCGTGCTTGGAGACAACGACTTCGAAAGTTAACAATATCTTTTCACCTTTAATGATTCAACGGTAACAGATGCTTTGAGATTATCTCATATATGTGTCTTTAAGTGAGTGAGTGAGCGAGTTTAGTTTTACGCCGCACTCAACAATTTTCCAGCTATATGGCAGCGGTCTGTAAATAATCGAGTCTGGACCAGCCAATCCAGGGATCAACAACATGAGAATCGATCTACGCAATCTACGCAACGTGTGTCAACCAGGTGAGCGAGCCTGACCACCCGATCCCGTTAGTCGCCTTCTTACGACAAGCATGGGTTGCTGCAAACCAATTTTAACCCGACCTTCACGGGTTTAAGCATGTAAGTACAGAAATATATGTTTGCTAAAAACCACAGAAATGTATAATGTCTTTGACCGATTGTTGTATCTTCTTTCAAATTGAGTGAGTGCCTTGGGCGCGAATGTTATTTTCCAGCAACTAATCTCATTTTTTTTTTCGTGTCATGTATGATTGCTTTGTAAACGAATAATCTGCAGATAAACTTGCGTTACAGAAAATTGTTGTTGTTTTTCCTTGTTTGCATTCATATTTTTTCATTACCCACTGCATTACCCTGAAGGTCGTTTTACGATAACATTTATGAACAAATACACAAATCGATCAATACGGATTGTCGCTATTGTAAATTATCATCTTCAGCATTTTGAAAATGCAAATAAGTGTTATCTGAAAATCACAAGTGCCTTAAATATCGAGTCCTCTCACTCACTTGAGGATGCCATTCTCGTTCAATACTATGAATCAAGTCTTGTGTCGTTCCTCAATGTTTGATTGCAGACGAGGCTTTCTGCCTCGCATTGTATACTAATAAAGATTCAGGAATTCCCTTTTGATTCAGTACAATGCATTGCGTTGTTTTCTCAGATTGTAGTTTTACAGCACCATACTCATGTTCGTTTGGTCATATCTACGTCACGTCTATGTCAGGGAAACCAGTGAAGATGCGGGTGAGATTAATCTTCAGTAACCCATGCTTGTCGTAAGAGCCGACTAACGGTAGGGTGGTCAGACTCGCTGACTTGGTTGACACATGTCATAATATCTCAATTGTGCAGATCGATGCTCATTATGTTGATCACTGGATTATCTGGTCCAGACTCGATAATTTACAGGCCGCCGCTATATAGCTTGAATATTGCTGAGTGCGGCGTTAAATAACAAACCAATCAGGGATGGCAGAAGTATGAGACTAACTTACTCTTGTTTAATACTGAGCAGAAAGGATACAAGGTGGTTCGATGTATGTACACCAAAACCTAACCCATCGACACGCGAAATCCTATCTAAATAGCGCATACAAATGCTTGTACGAATGTCTGAATCAAAAAAAAAAATTGGCATAATTGTTCTGGATGCAGCCCTTCCCTGTGTATTGTCTCTTTGCTGACAGTATGTAACCGCTAGTATCTGTCCTACCTCCTCGTAAACCCAATATCTCATTTACAAAAGAACAATATTTGCAGATCACAGAGCCTTGCATATTGTGTGGAAAAGGGTTGAGCTTAAGTGGCAGTTGATAATGTTTCACGCAGGGAATGAGTGTACTGGATTAAACGTCGTGTTGAACAACAGTTAGAGTTAATGTCTAGAGTCAAAGTGACCCCTGTACGGACTTTTTTCTAATATCTAGTCACAAAGTGATCCCTCTCAACTGCCTTAGCAGCCTCTCATATTTAGTCACAAAGTGATCCTCTGTACGGACTTTGCTCCGTCTAATATCTTGTCACAAAGTGATCCCTCACTACGGACCTTTCTACGTCTAATATCTAGTCCCAAAGTGATCCCTCTGCACGGACTTTTCTACGTCTAATATCTAGTCACAAAGTGATCCTCTGTACGGACCTTTCTACGTTAAATATCTAGTCATAAAGTGATCCTTCTGAACGGACTTTTCTACGTCTAATATCTTGTCACAAAGTGATCCCTCTGTACGGACTTTGCTGCGTCTAATATCTAGTCACAAAGTGATCCCTCGCAACTGCCTTAGTAGCGTCTCATATCTAGTCACTAAGTGATCCCTCTGTACGGACTTTGCTGCGTCTAATATCTTGTCACAAAGTGATCCCTCACTACGGACCTTTCTACGTCTAATATCTAGTCACAAAGTGATCCCTCTGTGCGGACCTTTCTACCTTAAATATCTTGCCATCAAGTGATCCTTCTGCACGGACTTTTCTACGTCTAATATCTTGTCACAAAGTGATCCTTCTGTACGGACTCCGCTGCCTCTCATATCTAGTCACAAAGCGATCCCTCTGTAGGGACTTTGCTGCCTCTCATATCTTGTCACAAAGTGATCCCTCTGTACGGAATTTGCTGCGTCTAACATCTAGTCACAAAGTGATCCCTCTGTACGGACGTTGCTGCGTCTAATATCTAGTCACAAAGTGATCCCTCTCAACTGCCTTAGCAGCGTCTCATATCTAGTCACTAAGTGATCCCTCTGTACGGACTTTGCTGCGTCTCATATCTTGTCACAAAGTGATCCCTCACTACGGACTTTTCTATGTCTAATATCTAGTCACTAAGTGATCCCTCCTTACGGACCCTTCTACGTAAAATATCTAGTCATAAAGTGATCCTTCTGCACGGACATTTATACGTCTAATATCTAGTCACAAAGTGATCTCTCTGTACGGACTTTGCTGCGTCTAATATCTAGTCACAAAATGATCCCTCTAAACTGCCTTAGCAGCGTCTCATATCTAGTCACTAAGCGATCCCTCTGTACGGACTTCGCTGCCTCTTATATCTAGTCACAAAGTGATCCCTCTTTAGGGCTGTTGCTGCGTCTAATATCTTGTCACAAAGTGATCCCTCTGTATGGCCTTCGCTGTGTCTAATATCTAGTCACAAAGTGATCCCTCTGCACGGACTTTTCTAGTCTAATATCTAGTCACAAAGTGATCCCTCTGTAGGGCCGTTGTTGCGTCTAATATCTAGTCACAAAGTGATCCCTCAGTATGGCCTCAGCTGCGTCAAACATTGAGCTGCATCTTACCTGATCTCTTGTAAAAGATATTAAAGAACTACTGTTTATGTCTGATACATATTGACCGTAACGCTATTGCTGAATGCGTTAACGCAACCTTTGTGATGGCAGATACACAACGCGGCTGTGACACTTCGAGGACTGCTGACGTCATGGAAAACAAAGGCAAGTAGAGGACAAATGGCCAAATCTGTCTCTGCAAACAACACGTTGTCCGTCCTAATCACCTCTTTGTGTCTACTACGTAAAGGGTATGTTGCAGTCAAACACCATTGTCTCTGAATTTTGATGTGACGAACGTACCATTGTCTCGAAGCAAAAGCTGGTATTTAGTCATTTGCCGCTGTGGCGTACCTAGAAAATACACAACAGTGTTCGACTGTATGTGAATCTTGTGTTTTTTTCCCAATCAACACCCCAAATCATTACTTGGAAATGCTGAAATCCTTAACAATATAACTAATTAACTAATTATAACTATAACCACAAATAGCATAATACTATGCTTAAAGGTTACCTACAGAATGTGTCGAGAAAGACAGCAAAATGTTTGTGATATCGTCCTCTTTCTTGTATGTATCTCAATGTTGTTCATTTTGTTAATTTATTTTAAAATGTAAAGCCCCAGAGTTTTTTAACATGGCCAGAAAACTTGAAAACCCGTGAACCTCCTTACATCTTACATCGGTCGTAGTGACAGGCCGTAAAGATAAGCTTACGCCAAGATATAACTTTGGTACTTAGGAGGAGACTAAGTTTGGGAACAACGAGTATATCTTTGTCGCCCGGAAAGTCATTTCGGAAAGTGTGTTAGTGAACAGTTCATAAAGTTCATCATGACCTCTGAGTTTATTACTATTGATCCTATGTATGCAATACGTGCATGTCTCATTTTGGTGCACTGGCGCGATTCATGAAATCATGTAATTACGAACATCGTTGCTGGAAGTGTAAATCAGTTGGCCAGTTCATGCGTCTGTATTGAACCAGGAGTACCCATTATCCTTATGAGCAGTGAATTAAACATCAGGTTTTCTTTACATATTGTCTGTTCCGTGGAATTTGATTGTAAGTCACAGATAGATATGTCACGGATTCGTGACAATCTACTCATAATGCTCATATGATACATACAGAGCGATGGGGTAGCCTAGTGAACTCGTCGTCCGCTTGTCACGCCGAAGACCCGGGTTCGATTCCCCACAGGAGTACAATGTGCGAAGTCCATTTCTGGTGTCCCCTGCCGTGATATTGCTGGAATAGTGCTAAAAGTGGCGTGAAATTAAAGGTTAACTCACGCATATGTTACACTCAGGGACTAATTCAGTCCCTTTTAGAAATACACAAAACATACTGCTGTTTGTGGACAGCTTTTGCCCAGTCGCCTGATGCCTCTCAATAAGCTATGCAGAGTAGTGTCTCTTTCACGAGTGGGATTCTCGTGATCGAATGCATTATAGATGATGATGTTTGTACCGATGTTTGCATGATTCGAGACTTGTACCGTGGTCATGGGTTTCACAAACCCCAAATAACTCTCTTCATAGTTACGCTCACATTTAGCTTACAAGGCGTAAATTACCTGATCTTCAGTTTAAGGACGCAATTCATCTCTGAAAATTCACTTGCTGCATCTGACAAACATGCAAGGTACACACATAATGTTTATTGTGATCTGATTAAGATATTCTCCTTGTCATCAGCTGCGTGGTGCTGGTTGTGGCCTTCTTGGTGTTCGTGTTCCTGGCAGTCACGCTCTACAGGTAAATTACATCTCAAAATATACCTTCAAGTGGCGTATCTGTTCTTTGTAATTATTCAAAATAAATGAAAACGATTCTGAAAATATATAGAGAACAATATGTGGAACACATGCAAGTACAAGTGTTCCTTTATTCATTTCCAGGTTCCTTCACAAGGTATGTATTGCAATGTGAGTGGAATTCTGGAAATATATAATAAAGGATCACTTGTACTTCCATGTGTTCCCTTATTTGTTCCTATGATGAGTATACATGTATTACATGTAGAGCAGAAGGAAGATCCAGAGATTATGTTGTTCGGCTCGGTGATTTGTTTTCTCTTCATTGACGTTTTATCGACATGACGACATGAATTCATGCTCATTGTCCCTGCTATTATGCACATGCATATGTCGAAAAGACGTAGTTGTACGTTTAAGCAAGAAGGGTAGATTTGTTATTGTGTGGGGTTTATCCGTGAAGATCCGGGTAAGAATTGGTCTTCAGCTTGACGTAAGAGGCGACTAACGGGGCTTGGTTGACACGTGATCATATCCAAAGTGCGTAGATCGATGCTCATGATGTTGACCACCGGATTGTGTGGTCCAGATTTGAATATTTACAGACCGTGGCCATACATATCTGGAATATTGATGAGGTTAGAAGTATCCAACTCACTCACTCACTACAGGCTGACCTTAGTGAGTGAGTGAGTGAGTTAGTATTTAACGTCACATCGGCAATATTTCAGCCATATCGTGACGAGAACATTTGACATTGAAATAGAATATATATAGTTATTATAAAAACCTGCCGACGAAGGACAGTAAAAATACTAGACAATCACATAGATAAATATAAAACTAGCAAACAAAGCTAAAAAATTCCAATTAAAGAAGACAATACAATGTAAAAATTGGCTATAGATCGCCAACAACTGAGGGTAGATCACCATACTAAGGCCCATGGGGACTTACATTACTTTGCTACCTGCATGGACCCTAGCTGATTTTTACACCATCCCTTCAGCCATTGGCGACAGAAGAGAAATCTAGCCAGAAATTAAAAAGCACACATATTCTACGATTAAAACCTGGTACACTTAAATTAACTTTGAAAGTTGTGGACTCTACGTACGTACTTCAGGGGACAATAATTTTACGCTACGTCAACCCCTTTGAGGGTACAGCCACTAACAATCTCAGTTACTAATATAAACTACCAACAATAAAATATTTAACTATTTACAAATCAGTCAACAAATCTAATTTTTTAAAAAATGCAATAATTAAATGAGAACTGACATTATTAAAAAGATCCTTCAGAGTTTTGATTTGAATAGATATCCCTTGTGATGGAATATTCAATGCAGTCAAGCAAGACATGCTTGACTGTGATTCTTTTCATCACAAGGGATACAAAACGGAGGATCTTCGCCTTTCAATAAATATTCATGAGTATATCTGGTATGGCCAATGCGACATCGTCGCATAATGACCTCCTCAAATGTGGGCTGACAACCCAAGTAGATGTAACCAATGTAGGGTTTTATTGCATGTAATTTATTAATACCTACTTGGGTGTCCTAACTTCTTTGCATTAGATCGCGGATGTATGTTCTAATGCTGGCTTTATAATCAGAGTATGGGATAAGAAGTGGTGTCACAGATTTGTTGAGTGCTGCCTTTAGCAGCAATATTAGCCATCGTGTTCCTGGTAGAAATGCCAACGTGGCTGGGTAACCAACAAAAGACGATGTCGCATTGGCCAGTAGCAAGTGTCATTGTACAATTCAATAATTTCTAATAAAAGTGGATGTTTGGAGTGAGTGAGTGAGTTAATATTTAACGTCACATCGGCAATATTTCAGCCATATCGTGACGAGAACATTTGATATTGAAAACAATATATATATATATATAGATATTATAAAACCTGCCGACGAAGGACAGTAAAGCAACTAGAGAATCACAGATATATATGTAAAACTAGTAATTGAATCTAAAACATTTTAATTATAGGGGACAACACAATCTAAAAATGGGCTATAGATCGCCAACAACTGAAGGTAGATCACCATACTAGGAACCATGGGGACTTACATTACTTTTGCTACCTGCATGGACCCTAGCTGGATTTACACCATCCCTTCAGCTGTTGGCGTTTATACCGAGAATTAGCCATACATTAAAATGACAAAAATACTACGATTAAAACACCTGGTATACTGAAATGCACTTGAAATGTTTTGGGACTTACGTACCCTCTCAGGAGGACAATAATTTTACAATACTTCAACCCCCTTTGAGGGTACAGCCATTAACAATCTAAGTTATTAATCAAGTCTACCAATAATTAAAATACAAATATGTACACAGCATATTATTCAAAATTCATTCATTAAGTCAATTTCTTTTAAAACCAAGAATTAAATGAGAATGAACAGTAGTAAAAAGATCCTTAACTGTTTTCACATTGAAGTATTTATCCCTTATGATGGAGAATTCAACACAGTCAAGCAGGACATGCTTGACCGTGGTTCTCTCATCACAAGGGATACAAAACGGAGGATCCTCACCTTTCAATAGGTACGCATGCGTGTATCTAGTGTGGCCAATACGACATCGTCGCATGATGACCTCTTCAAATCTGGACTGACAACCCAAGTGAGTGTAACCAATATAGGGTTTTATTGCATGTAACTTATTAATACCTACTTGGGCGTCCCACTTCTTCTGCATCAGATCACGGATGTAAGTTCTAATGCCAGCTTTATAATCAGAGTATGGAATAAGAAGTGGTGTCACAGATTTGTTGAGTGCTGCCTTGGCAGCAAGATCAGCCATGGTATTCCCAGAAATGCCAACGTGGCTGGGTAACCAACAAAAGACGATGTCGCACTGGCCAGTAGCAAGCTCATTATTCAATTCAATAATTTCTAATAAAAGTGGATGTTTGCAAGAAATATTTTTAATAGCCTGAAGACAAGAAAGAGAATCTGAAAAGATGATATATTGTTTATATTTACGGTGTTTATTAATATATTTAAGAGCTGTTAATATGGCGTTTGCTTCTGCTGTAAAAATAGAGCTGTTATCTGGTAAACGAGAAGATATTGTTCTGGATCCAATGACAGTGGCACATGCCACCGCGCCACCATCCTTGGACCCATCTGTAAATAAGGATTTGTATGTATTATAGTTATTCTTTAATTGATTATATTCTTGTTTATACTGTAATTCGTTTGTTTCTGATTTTTTAAACTTTGTCAGTGTTAGGTCAACTTGTGGCCTCACTAATTGCCAAGGAGGAGAAGAAAGAAGACGGGAAGGAGATATATTCTCCAACTCAATGCCAGCAGCAGAAATATATTGTTGGATTCTTATCCCTAGAGGTGGAACAAGTGAAGGTTTTTTATTATACAAGTCCTCATAAAGAGGATTAAAAACGCAAGTGTGAGCAGGATTGGATTCATTAGAATATAACTTTGTGATATATTGTAGGGACAATTTGATACGGCGAAGTTTTAAAGATGGCTCATCGGCCTCAACGTAGAGACTGTCAATGGGAGAGGTTCTGAAAGACCCAAGACAAAGTCTTAGACCCTGGTGATGGATAGAATCAAGTAGTTTGAGATTGCTTTTACAGGCCCCACCATATACGATAGAGCCGTAATCAAGTTTTGATCGGACCAGTGATCTATACAAATGAAGGAGGGTGGTTTGGTCCCTCCCCCACTTTGAACTGGAAACGACTTTCAACAAGTCGAGTGCTTTCAGGCATTTGGCTTTTAGATTTTGATATGTGGCAGAAAGGTTAAATGCGAATCAAAGATGAGACCAAGGAATTTAGCTTCCTTGACAACTTTGATGGGTGTGCCATTTAGAGATAATTCAGGATCTTTATGGGGTTTGTATTTCCTACAAAAATGTAGACAGTTGGTTTTGGATTTCGAAAATTTTAAACCCGTTTTCAAGACACCATTTATGAATTTTGTTGAGACAAATTTGTAATTGTCTCTCAATAGTTCTCATGTTTTTACCACGGCAAGAAATATTAAAATCATCCACGAAAAGAGATCCATCGATTGAATCACTTAAAACCTTTGACAGACTATTTATTTTAATACTAAAGAGTGTGACAGATAAAATACTGCCTTGTGGGACACCCTGATCCTGATTGTAATGATCAGACAGGGTAGAACCCACTCGAACTTGAAATTGCCTGTCCGTTAAAAACTGTGAGATAAAAAGAGGCAAACGGCCTCTCAATCCAAAATCGTGTAAATCTCTTAAAATACCATGTTTCCATGTGGTGTCATATGCTTTTTCTAAATCGAAAAAGATCGACACTGCATGTTGTTTTAATAATGGCATTTTAATAAAGGATTCTAAACGCACTAAATGATCGATAGTACTTCTGTTTTACGAAAACCACATTGAATGTCTGTTATAAGGTTATTAGTTTCCAAGCACCACACAAGTCGATTATTTATCATGCGCTCCATGGTCTTGCAAACGCAGCTAGTTAATGAGATTGGTCGATAATTCGAAGGATCAGTATGATCACGTCCAGGTTTAGGGATGGGTACAATAATAGCATCGTGCCATGAAGAAGGAAATTGTCCAGAAGTCCAAATATCATCAAAAATGTTTAAAAGGGTTTCTAAGCATGAATCCGGTAAGTGTTTCAGGAGCTGATAATGTATGTTATCAGCACCTGTAGCCGTATCATGAGCTTGATCAAGAGCTGTATGAAGCTCATGAATAGAAAACAGTTCATTGTAATCTTCCCCATTATCTGAATTGAAATTAATAGTTTTCCTTTCCTGTTGTTTTTTATAATTTTGGAATTGAGGTAAATAATTCGATGAGGAAGAGTGTTTGGCCAAAGTTTCTCCGAGTTTATTTGCAATATCAGATTGACTAGTTAATAATTCGTCTCCATCTTTCAGATGCTTAATGCTACATTTAGAACCCTTACCTTTTATTTTCTGGATCATATTCCATACTTTTGATATCGGCGTTCGTGAATTTATTTTTGAGACATAAGTTCGCCAGGATTGACGTTTACTTTGCTTGAAGGTACGCCGTGCCTTAGCATTTATAATTTTAAATTTATTCAAATTATGGACCATAGGATGGCGACGGAAATAATTCTCAGCTTTCTTCCGTGCCCTCCTAGCCTGTTTGCACTCATTGGTGAACCATGGTTTTCGTATGTGTGAAATTGCAGAGGATTTGGGGATACACTCATCAGCAATGTTAATAAGTTCATCAGAGAAATCTTTTATAGGATCAGTACATTCTATAAAGAGTTCGGGTTTAAGTCTGTTACAACACAGAGCTTGGTACAAAGGCCAGTTAGCTTTTTAAAGTTCCATCTCGAATATGGAGTAATATCAGATGGGTTTACAGGTTTTAGTATAGTCGGGAAATGGTCACTTCCACATAGGTCATCATGGACTGACCATTCAAATTCATTTAGTAATTCTGAATTCGTGATTGATAAGTCGAGAGTAGAATAGGTTCCTGTACCAGGGTGTAAATACGTGTTGGAACCATCATTATAAATACATAAATCATTGTCTAAACAAAACTCCTCCAGTAGTTTACCTTTAGCGTTTGTATTTATGCTACCCCACAGTGGGTTGTGGCCATTTAAGTCCCCCATAATAATACAGGGTTTAGGGAGTTGGTCATACAGAGTTTGAAGATCAGTCTTCTGAATGACTGAAGATGGTGAGATATACAAAGAGCATAATGTAAATGCAACGTGTAAAGTTAGTCGCACTGCAACTGCTTGAAGATTAGAAGTGAGTGTAATAGGGCTATGGATAACATTCTGTTTGACTAAGATTGAAGAACCTCCAGTGGCCCTGTCACCTGGAGGTGAGAAATAATGATAAGAATTGAAATGACGTAGGTCAAAAAGATCCGTCTGCTTTAAATAAGTCTCCTGCAGACAAAATGCTGACGGCATACAATCCTGGACTAATAACTGTAACTCATTGTAATTATGCCGTAGTCCTCTGCAATTCCACTGTACGATGGTGTTGGAATAAACTATCTTTTCGGGGGATTTACTGGGGATCTACCCCGCACTGTTTTGGAGGGCGACAAGCTTCGTGCCCTAGATTGGGACGTTTTCGGACACGTCCATATCCTCGAGTGATCCGTATTTGTTGTAAAGTTTGATTTTATTTTCAGACCCTTTTGGGGCTCTGCCACTTTGCTTTTGTGAAGAATCAGGCTTAGGTTTATTTTTTCCTCTAGGAACTTGTTTTACATTAGACAAAGATTGAGACTTTGTGGGTGGCTGTGATGATGAACTATGCACAGAAGCTGACCCTGACTGACTTAGTGAATTGGCAGGAAGTGGCTCAGCAGTCTGAGTAGATATTGCAGGTGAGAAAATCTGTGGAGAATCGGTGTTCACCCAAGTCAAGTTGGTTTGGGAACCTGAAGAAGATTTAGAAACTTTAGTGGATGGCTCAGACGGTGTTTTGGTTTTTGAAGCATATGTTTCCTGTGGGTCAGATCTTTGAACGTTGTTTTGCTTCGGCAAAACTAATATTTTCAGTAAACTTAATCCTGTTAATTTCCATCTGGTGCTTCCTTCCCAATTGACACTCTTTTAGAGAAAGAGGAATGATCTCCTGAACAATTGGTGCATTTCTTGTAATCACTGTCACAATCTTCTGTTGTGTGGGTCTTCACACCGCAGTGAGCACACACAACAGACAATGTGCAGGTACTTACACCATGACCATACTTTTGGCATTTGAAACATCTCAGTGGATTCTGGAATATACGTTTCCACTTTGATGACAGTAACCAGCGCTTGATTGACTTTGGAGCAGCTGAGAAAAAAATGAAAACAAGTAAGTGTTGGTTTGTTGAATCTGGTTGTATTTTCGGGTAGTGAAACGTTTGACGAATAACACACCTTGGTCTTCATCTCTCAGTAGAGGCAATATCAATTTCCATCATATCAGCAAAGTCTATCACGGTCTCACAATGCCTTTGCTGGTGTTAAGTGTTCGGTGGGCAGAGACTGATACTGGAATGCCGACAAAATGATTTAGTTGAAAGGAGGTTGTTTGCCTGGTGCCCTAGTGCATTCAATAAGTAAAGAACCAGAACGTAAAATCGCTTAACATTTCTCACATCTCCTGCAATGCCTTGTATGCCTTTAGATACGGCAAAAGGTTCAGCTTTAATGGAGTATTGTCAGTGGTCTAAATTACAATAAATCGTGGCCCAGTAATCAATAGAGGTGGACAGTCTTTGGTTGTTAACATCAGGATCCAGTAGTATCAAGAGGACGCTTTGATTGTTTGAGGGGGGTTCGTAAGCCATGGTAAGGTTATAGTGTTTCCGTCGTATTCTAGAAGATATTGTTCGGGATCCAATGACAGTGGCACATGCCACTGCGCCACCATCCTTGGACCCATCAGTAAATAAGGATTTGTATGTATTACATTTAGTTTTTAATTGATTATATTCTTGTTTATATTGTAATTCATTAGTTACAGATTTCTTAAACTTTGTCAGAGTTAGGTCAACTTCAGGCCTCACCCAGTTGCCAAGACGGAGAAGAAAGAAGACGGGAAGGAGCTATATTTTCAAGCTCAATGCCAGCAGCAGAAAGAAAGGGCTTAATTCTGTGCCCAAGAGGCGGAACAATAGAAGGTTTTTTGTTGTATATATCCTCATAGAGGGGATTAAAGACACAGTTAAATGCAGGGTTAGACTCGCTAGAATATAGTTTAGTAATGTATTGTAGAGATAATGTTATACGGCGTTGTGTAAGAGAAGCTCATCTGCTTCAACATATAGACTATCAATGGGAGAGGTTCTAAAGGACCCAAGACAAAGTCTTAGGCCGGTGGTGGACTGAATCTAAGAGTTTTAAATTGCTTTTACAGGCTCCACCATATACGATTGAGCCATAATCAAGCTTCGAGCGGACAAAGTGATCTGTAAAGGTGTAGGAGCGTAGCTTGATCCCTCCCACCTTGAATTAGACACGACTTTCAATAAATCGAGTGCCTTCTGGCATTTAGTTTTTAGAGATTTAATATGCGGAAGAAAGGTTAAATGGGAGTCCCAAATCAGACCCAAGAATTTGGCCTCTTTTACAACCTTGATGGGAGTGCCATTTAAAAAACAGTTCTGGTCTTTATGAGGCTTATATTTTCTACAGAAGTGTAGACAATTAGTTTTTTAATTTAGAAAATTTAAAGCCGTTTTCAAGACACCATTTATGAATTGTATTAAGACATAATTGTAACTGCCTCTCTATTGTATGCATTTTTACCACAACAAGAAACATTACAATCATCCACGAAAAGTGATCCATCAACTGCATCATTTAAAACTTTAGAAAGACTATTTATTTTAACACTGGTGACAGACAAAATACTGCCTTGTGGGACACACTGATCCTGATTATAATGATCAGACAGGGTTGAACCCACTCGGACTTGAAACTGCCTGTCTCTTAAAAACTGTGATATAAAAGGGTAAACGACCTCTCAAAATCCGAAATCATGTAAATCCTTGAAAATTCCGTGCCAAGTAGTATCATATGCTTTCTCCAGATCGAAGAAAATTGATGCTACGTGTTGTTTATTTACAAGAGCATTCTTAACATAGGATTCTAGTCGTACTAAATGATCAATAGTACTTCGGTTTTTTCGGAAACCACATTGAATATCTGTGATAAGATTATTCGTTTCCAAATACCAGACTAATCTATTGTTTACCAAACAAACGCAACTGGTTAACGATATAGGGCGGTAATTGAGGGATCTGTATGATCCCTGCCAGGCTTTGGTATGGGGATTATAATGGCATTGTGCCACGAAGGAGGAAAATTTCCTGAAATCCAAATATGGTCAAATATTCCCAAAAGTGTCAAAAGACATGAATCAGGCAAATGTTTCAGTAACTGGTAATGAATGTTGTCTTCACCAGTTGCAGTATCATGAGCTTGCTCGAGAGCAGTGCGTAGCTCATGCAATGAAAATATTTCATTATAATCTTCACCGTTGTTAGAGTCAAAATTAATTCTTTTTTTTTCTTGTCGATTTTTATATTTCTGAAATTCAGGGATATAATTTGATGATGAAGAATTTCTGGAAAGAGTTTCACCAATTTTATTGGCAATATCACACTTACCAGTTATCAATTTATCACCTTCTTTAAGATGTTTAACAGAAGACTTGAAGCCTTTGCCTTTTATTCGCTGGACCATATTCCACACCTTAGACATGGGTGTGCGCGAATTAATGTTGGAAACATATTTCCTCCAAGACTGGCGTTTGTTTTGTTTATAAGCTCGCCGTGCCTTGGCACTAGTAATTTTAACATTATTTAAGTTATGAACTGTAAGATGTCTGCGGAAGTATTTTTCTGCTTTCTTCCTACACTTTCTTGCTTGTTTACATTCATTGTTGAACCATGGTTTACGAATGTGAGGAATTACAGAGGACTTAGGAATTGACTGGTCAGCAATTTCATTTAACTGAGCTGAAAACAACTCTATCGGATCTGATACATTTATAAAATTTTCCGGCATTAATTTTTCCATACACAATGTTCCATACAAAGACCAATTGGCCTTATTAAAATTCCATCGTGATAAAGGTGGGTCATCATCTGGTGTGATTGATTTCAGGACAGTTGGGAAGTGGTCACTTCCGCAAAGGTCATCATGAACATACCATTCAAATTCGTTGTAGACATTTGAATCAGCAAGGGACAGATCAAGTGTAGAATAAGTTCCCGTACCAGGATGTAAATAAGTGTTTGAGTCGTCATTAAAAACACACAAGTTGTTATCAGATATAAAATCCTCAATAATCTTGCCTTTATTGTTTGTACTTGTACTTCCCCATAGAGGGTTGTGCCCGTTCAAATCGCCCATGATGATACAGGGCTTTGGTAGCTGATCATAGAGATTCTGACGATCAGTTTGTCGAAGGGCAGATGAGGGTGGAATGTACAAAGAGCATAGAGTAAACGCAATGTGCAGGCTGAGGCGAATAGCTATGGCTTGGAGATTGGTATTCAGGTGAACATCACTATGAATGATGTTATATCTAACCAATATAGTCGAACCCCCAGTCGCTCTATCTCCTGGAGGAGAAAATGAATGATAACAGCTATACTGCCGTAAATCAAATGTATCAGTATGTTTAAGATACGTCTCTTGGAGACATATTGCCGACGGTTTAAAGTCTTGAACTAACAACTGTAGTTCATTAAAGTTATTTTTAAGTCCTCTGCAATTCCATTGTACTAGATTAGGGGAATGGCTCATGGCGGTGTAATTATCTAAGGAGCAATAACAGGAGATAATGCTCTACCTTTCTTTTTCGGTGAGTGACCACGCGTATGGCCACCAGCGCTCACACATGTGGATACTTCAGTATCCATATCTTCAAGCAATCCATATTTATTATGGAATTGCACCGTGTCTTTCAATGCCTTTGGCAATCTGTCAGATTGAATCTGTTTTTTCTTTATGTCCACTTTAGTAGACGATTTGTTTTGATTTGACTCTGTTTGTGTTGAAGATGTTCCTCTTTGCTTTATTGGTGACTTATCTAGATCTGTGGCCGGTTTGGAACTTACTGTATTTAGTTCAATTTCTGAGAGGGATTTTGGATGTTCAGATTTCACCCAAGTAAGGTCCGTCTGACAGAGAATAGATGCAGTTGCTACCTTTTTGGCTGCTGAAGCATATGATGGACGTGTTGGATCAGGTGCAAGTAGTCTGGCTTCTTTCCTCGCATCGACATAACTGAGTCGTTTCTCAGTTTTTAATTTCTGTACAGTGGCTTCATATTTCCACACAGGACAGTCTGTTGAAGATGCCATATGTTCACCTTTGCAATGTAAGCACTTGATAGTGTTTGTACATATTTTGCCATCATGATCAGGTTCTCCACACCTGAAACAAGCTAACTTATTCCTACACGAATTTTGCCCATGGCCAAACTTTTGACAATTAAAACAACGAGTAGGGCGTGGGATAAAGAGATCCACCCTCATGGAAAAACATCCAACCTTAATAGAAGTTGGCAGAACCGGGGTGTCAAAAGTCAAAAGATATGTGTTGGACGGGAATACACGATCATCTTTACGATATGTAAATTGTTTGGCCTCAAGGACACCTTGACTTCTAAGCTGAGATACAATGTCTTCAACAGATTCATCTGCGAGACTTCGGTCTCTGTCACGGATGAGACCTTTGGAAAAGTTAAGGGTCTTGTGTGCTGAACATGTAATTGGAATGTCAGCTAATTTGGCTGACGTCATGAGGTTAATTGCCTGCGATTTCCTGACACATTCAACTAAAAGACCTCCAGACCGTAATTTGGTAACGTTTTTCAACTCACCTGCTTTACCTTGTAATCCCTTTTCTAACAAAAATGGTGAATAGGAAGCAAGTGTTCGGTCACCCTTTGCTTCCAGAACAAGAAAGCGTGGCCAAGTATCCCTTTCAGAATATAGCAGTTTAGTAACCACGTCATCTTCATCAGAGTCAAGCTCAGAATTAGGGCTTCCACGGGTACTCGAGTACTCGAGGACGAGTCGGGTGTAGCTGGACTCGAGTCCATTTTCAAGGACTCGAGGACTCGAAAAGGGGAGATAACTCGAATTATTGACGTTGACGGACTGTCTGCCATGTGCTAAGCATGAGCGGCCGTTAACGTCTATTATTACCCACGTGGTACTTCGTAAAGGGGTTTCATAACAAAGTGTTCTGACACATATGTGTCATAACACCTTCGATTGATTTGATTGGCTAATACGTGAACTTTGACATTACCGGTACTACTTTCATCACTCATTCCATTCATGTTTTTCATTCAGAAGTTTTCACACATTCTGAAAGCATGTAAAACGAGAACACTTCTATGAAATTAAATAAAAAAATTTATTTAGTGTAGTTACAAGTACAGGTGTTCAGTCCTTTAATAACCAAAATTTCTGTTCATAAAAACGAAAATAAAACAATCTAAATAAGTAAACAAATACGTCTGCTAGGACTATCGGGAGTGTAAACAAATATGGCGTCGCCCGTAAAAGTTAATGACTTGGTCAAAATTGACGGACAACTGGTTGGAAGAGTTGTGAATATTATCAGGCCATTGAATACATTCAACGTGTATGTTGTCAGGACAGCACAGGGAGAAAAGCAAGTACCTAGATACAGACTGAAAGTGTTGCCCGAGACTGTTTCGTTGGTCCCTCCCCCAAATTTGCCGATTGGCGATTATTCTGATCTGTCACAAGAACTGATTAATGAACTCTTTAGAGAAGATGAGAATGATGTAGATCTTGGCCTAGATGCTAATTTCGACACAAATGATGAAGTATGGAATAAAGAAATTGATCGACTTTCTGACCAAAAATGAAAATGAAAACACGGCAAAGAAAACAAAATATGACTTGAAAACGGTCTCATTTTATTTCCAAAATGTTCTGCAGGAACACAAATCTCTTGAAAAAATCCCCCCCACTCGAACTGAATCAATTACTTTGCAAATTTTTCATGGATGCCAAAAAAGCAAACGGGGACGAGTATGAGCCATCGTCACTCCGCGGATTTCGATCAAGTTTGGACCGCCATTTGAAGAGATTGAAATATCAAAAATCAATTCTACTTGACCCCGAATTTGCTCGATCTAGGGAGGTGTTTACGTGTAAATTAAAGCACGTGAAGGCGGAAGGGAAGGGGAACTTACCTAAAGCCGCCGAGGCCGTGTCACAATCCGAAATAAACAAACTTTGGGAAGTGGGTCAACTCGGAGAGGGGTGTCCCGATGCTATTCTTAACACATTGTGGTGGAATAATACCATGTTTTTTGGCTTAAGATCTGTCCGTCCACACAGAAATATGCTCTGGGGAGATGTCTCACTTCGAGTTGACAGTGAGGGTCAGGAGTATCTTGAGTACTGCGAGCGACAAACCAAGACCCGCACCGGTGCTAATCCGAACGACACAAGACGGATTCCCCCCCGAGAGTATGGGCTGTACCGAGTGACCCTGCCAGATGTCCGGTAGCACTGTACAAGAAGTATCGTAGCCTCCGTCCTCAGAATTTCTCTTCAAATGATCATCCATTCTACTTAGCTTCACACACAAAGGGTGTCCCTCGTGATGGCGAATCTTGGTTTAAGCGACAGCCAGTGGGGAAAAATAAACTTGGAAACATCATGAAATCCATGGCACAACACGCACACTTGTCAAGTGACAAACGCTTGACTAATCACAGTGCGAGAAAAAACCATGTTGCAAACTCTCAGTGAACATAACTTTGCACCTACACACATAATGCAGCTTTCAGGCCATAAAAATGTTGCTTCTGTGAATTCATATGCCAAAGTTTCGAATACACAACATCAAAAGATGAGCGGCACCTTGGTATCTCGATCACTGCCACTGTCAGCCGCGTCCACTTGTCCTCTCGCACAAAACGTGTGTTCTACTGCCACTGCCATGCCTCCCGTGGTTTCTCATCTAGAGGTTGATAACACTTCTCACAGTCAGAACACAATCGGCTTGAAATCCTCTTCATTCGAGGTTGTAGGCAGTGTGTTTTCAGGCCCAATTTACGGTGGAGTATTCAACATAAACATCGAATCTCGACAAGTGGGAATTCCAGGCCGAGACGAGCCAATGTCCTCCGCCAAGCGTCGCCGTATTATCTACAGTGACTCGTCCTCCGATGAAGAATAGCGTGTAAGCAATGACAACGACACTAACCACAACTATTTGAGACATACAGTTCCCTGTTATTTACATTTGGCTTCTTCAGTTGTGTGTGTCGCTCCTAATGCGTAACTTTTATCTGCTTGTTTGTGAACAATTTTCAACACGACTATCCCGACAGTGATGGCCGACTGACGTTCAGGCGATATTTAGGTCACGTAGTTAAATTGAAAAGGTTTACAGTTTACAAGTGTTTTGATGAATTACATTATTGTATTTGAAAGCAAAACCTCTAATGAAAAGAATTAAATTTTGATTACGACTTGATTCCGTCATAATTTATTTATTATCTAGACTAGTTAAAGGAACTACATTGCCTCTACGCAGCATACGTTTCCCTGGAGTGAAACGGTCGACATTCCAATCACCAATATGATATATTAATCCGCGCAGTGCGGTTCTATATAGGAAAGCAAGATATTGCTTTATTTTAACAATATTTTCATTTTAGAACGTGGGTAATAAATAGGATACAAAACTCGTTCCCCTTTCATATCAAGTTTATGTCCCTCGTGAAATAATTTTGCTTTGTCACTCGCTAAAGCTCGTGACA
Organism: Haliotis rubra; assembly: GCF_003918875.1. Lineage (NCBI taxonomy): Eukaryota > Metazoa > Mollusca > Gastropoda > Lepetellida > Haliotidae > Haliotis > Haliotis rubra. Next base: position 197,245 of record NW_025765147.1, on the reverse strand, counting down.
AACCAAAATTATTTCACTCGGGACATAAACTTGATATGAAAGGTGAAATAATTTTGCTTTGTCACTCGCTAAAGCTCGTGACAAACCAAAATTATTTCACTCGGGACATAAACTTGATATGAAAGGGGAAGCTCGTTTGATATCCTATAAATATTAAGAAAAAGATATAACTTTATTATCCCGGAGGAAATTCTCATACATCCAAACTGTCTCAAAATAAATATATACACAGTTCACAAAAATAAACACAATAATTACATGCTCAAAACGAATGCTATTTACAAATAAAACTGACATGATATAATTCAATTAACCACATAGGTAAAGAGGCTGAATAATTCTAGTTCTAAACACATCATGGTGATTCAAAATATTTGTTGCATTCACGAATACTTGATGGTATGAAAGACTGTCGCGCTCTGTTTTGAGGGAAGGTAATCTACAGCAGCGTCCAGAAGGAAGTAGTTCAAAATGGTGAGATCAAATATGTCAACTATCAAATCTAATTTTAGCTGTCTTTTTGACTATACTCGAAATACACTCCAGAAATTTTGCAAGCAGTATTAACAATTTTGAAAAGTCTGTTTTTGTTAAGATGAGACAGATCCCCATACCAACATAGAAAATTGTAGGTCAACACACTTTGAATAAAGGTTTGATAAAAAACTGTCATTACGGTTTTGTCAATACCTTGACGATAATAATGTTCAGAATCAGAAATTAGGCCATTAACAGTGGCGTCATCTGCAAATTTCACAGTAAACAAGTCATATATTGACAAGTAACAGTCATTGGTATACAAAACGAAGAGTACGGATGAAGGAACACAGCCATGTGGATCTCCAGTAGAGGTTGAGGGAAAAGAAGATTGATAGCCATTGACACTGACATACTGAGTTCTATGTACCCTGAATTCTTTAAGCCATCTGATAATGTTTTTATTAACACCTAGATTAAATAGTGTACTCCTAACACGGTGTGGCTGTATGGTATTAGTTGTTACAAGTCTGCAGATGAGAGTAAATATTATACATCGACTGAGATTTCACTTCTTAAAATGATTAGGTAACTATCTTGACAATTGATCGTTTGCTTGAAAGGTATGAATTTCGAGTACTCGGGTCCGAGTCGAGTCTCACCCCTCGAGTACTCGAGTCCCAAAAAATGGACTCGTTGAAGCCCTACTCAGAATCAGATTTGGAAAGTTGCCGTTTTGGTTTTTTTGGATTTTGTTTACCCATAGTGAATTGTATATTGGTTCATCAAATCTGGTCCCTGCCCACCATGGAGCGCCAACAAGAGCGATGTCATACGTATGCGGTGTTCCAGCAAACTGACACCAAAGGGTTACAGAAATGATATACTCTAGTTAATCCAGAGGATAAACCAGATTGGCCCATGAGCCACCGCCTTCTGGGCATGAGCTCTAGGCAAGAATATTAAATAACTTTATGAACACAGATAGTATTTAAAACAAGTGTACCGAGTCAAGACATAGCAAAAATGCATACCACAGGGCTCGGCGTGACCAGCCGATTGATTGAACCGGGCCAGTTCAACCACCCGTCTAGGTGAAGTAAGGGCCGAAGTGGTGTGTTGGGCAAAGGAACACTGTTCCTGGAGCCAGTGCCCTCAACCACCAGAATCCCTTCCTCCACCGACACAGGGGCGCAACCCACGGCAAACAGGTTGGTGGAGCTAATATCCCTCCCGGGTCCACAACGGGGGGTTGAAGGGCGCTTAGCGTTACCCAGCACCCACCACGAGGAGGTGGCCCTTCATGGGTGCCGGCTGACCTTAGTACTGTTATGCGTTGTGAGTTGTCAGGCGTTGCCAAGCAACAAACATGTACTATTAAAATGCAGATCATATGAGTGGTGATACAGTTAGGGCAGAACATGTTTACGCTTGCCTCGAAACTGGTGTCCTCACTCAGTGAATCTTTGCTATTAAATACACCATACAATATATGGAATGTGTGGTGGAACAATCGAGACTGGTGATATCTGGTGTTGTAATTTTACACTAACCCGTGAAGGTCCGGGTTAGAATGAACCTTCAGTAACCCATGCTTGTCGTAAGAGGCGACTAACGGGATCGGTTGGTCAGGCTCGCTGGCTTGGTTGACACATGTCATCGGTTCCCAACTGCGTAGATCGATGATCATGCTGTTGATCACTAGATTGTCTGGTCCGGACTAGATTAATTACAGACCGCCGCCATATAGCTGGAATATTGCTGAGTGCGGCGTAAAACTAAACTCACTCACTCACTCACTTATTTTACACTAAGATTACAATATCAATCACTGGAATGTATGGTACGACAATATTTACATACTGCCGTCATATAGAATTTATCATTGCCAGCACAGCGTTCAACAACAAACAGACATCGTCAGAGTTAAGGGTACCATCGCATGATGCTGATCTTCAGCTGTTTGTTCCAGGATGTTGTCATATTTTACCGCTGACAAGACGCAGGATGATGCGTACGCTTGTGCATTGGCAGAGACGAAAGACGATGGAGATTACGAGACCGTCATGGTCACCAACCGCCGCTCTGACCACGTTGGATTTTTCTCTGGAAATGATGATTCCCTTGATAATATTATTGAAAACACTACAACATCGTTTGACTTTAATATATCCTCGTAACAGGCCTTCGGTCGGTCAGACTCGATGTCTTAACCCAAAGAACATTCCAGCCATGTAGACAAAAGGTCATTATTAAACATTACTATGTAAAACATGTATGCATCACATGAACATTTAATACCAAGGAGAACTGCGCCTTTTCCGTACATATAAGCTTCACCTTACCGTCGCAAAAAGAGTGAAGAAAAAGCTTCGTCATGTCATTTTAGGCCACGAGGAATGACTTAAAATGATACTTTACTTTAAGTTATTGCACAGCGTTTCATGTCCATGCAATGGCTGATCACTTACCTAACATGCAACCACCAGTCAGCCTCACCGAATATACAGTATAATAACTAGCAGGTACACATAAGTTAACACTGTGTTCTTTAAGTTATGTAAGACAATTCAAAGTATCTATTATACACTGAGTGCCGCATCTGCTTCCTTGCCCCTTTCGCCGGCCGTACACTTACTTAAGCAGTAACATTAAGGATATCATAGACTTCTGGCGCTCACACGCTCTAGTCGTGGACAAAAGCACCGACAAAACAATTTAAGGAATTGCAGAAAAAATAGTTCATGCCACCAAAGTGGAAGCATTATTCGTACAGATATCTAATGCCAACTTACATTTTGCCCCAAACCATATATCATATGTATTTAATATGGCGCAGCAATCTATTACAGATGGAAATGAATATCTAGTGTTGGATAGATTTTGTGAATTGTTTGTGCATATTACAAACAGATATTTGTACTTTTATGTGAAACAGATAATATTTCACTTTTTATTAAAGTATTTGGTTCTGAAATTTGTAACCTGTTTGTACAGCAGCACCTATGGACCGTCTGCTTGCAAAAACATCTACAGCTTAAACCAACTTCCACAGATAATTGCTTGCCAGTTCCAATCAATAAAGCTAAAGGTGTTTGACTGGATATTTCTGAATGGTATTGTCGTATCCAGACTTTAGACATTTTGTTTCGTTGCTGTAAATTGTGGTTCCGTCAGCCTGGACTTGAAAATCCAGTCATTGAGATCATGAGCATCGATCTACGCAATTGGGACACTATGACAACCAGGTCAGCGAATCTACTTTGTGTTGCAGCAGCATATATTAATATACTTCCCAGAGTGTATTACCCATTAAAGCCGATGAACTGCGATATTGATAAGGAGGAGAGAGTGACTTCTGGCTTTACGCCGCTCTTAGCAATATTCCAGCAATATGACCAGAAATGGGCTTCACACATTGTACCCATGTGGGCTATCGAACCCGTGTCTTCGGCGTGTCGAGCGAACGCCATAACCACTAGGCTACCCCCTTGCTAAGGAGGTAGTCAATGCAGCTCTGCAACCTTTGTAAATTACATATATTTCGCTTTTAGTCTGTGCAATATTACTGTGATAACTTTAAAGCGACCATCCACGCCTCCATCTGGTGCAGCAGGTAAAGGAAGTGATGTATAGGTTTTGGGGGTTCTTCAAAAACGGACGAGTTAAAGACAATGAAAGAGTGCGAAATTCTTGCAGGTTGTAGTTACTGTCAATTGTAATTGCGCAATTAATAAACATTTTAAATCTCCCAATGATATTGTATTTATTGAAACAAGCAGGATTAGAGAAAGTTTATCTTTGCACGTGACATTTCAAAAGCAGGAGTTTGAGATGAATATTTATGCCATGAATTAAATATACATTTATATTGTATACTTGGCCAACACTATGATAACTGGCACTATGTCACTTCGAGTCTTTCACTCTTGTTAATCACTGCAGATGATCAAGGCCGATTTATATTGCTGACCTTTTGTGTTTGTATTGTATTGTGGGTATTATCTCACGTGCAAACCCGGCACGTATGTAATATATATATATTATACTCGCATGCACTCACATAAGAAGAAATATGTTCATCCAAAAGAAGCATGTCATTGTTGAAAAGGATATTAATGCGGCATAAAAGTGTCTATTTCACATACAAAAATTACCTGTTCAATGTATTAATGTGTAATGTGTTTTATTTCCTCGCTTGAATGTATCCTACACTTTCAGAGTCCCCCGATAGCAGGTTCCCGTTACTATACGTCATTGTCACGGGTGCTGTGGTTGCTGGTGTCGTCACTGTTGCGGTTGTTGCTGTTGTGTGTGTGAGGTATGGTGCAGCTATCAACAGCTCTAAAAGAAGTATGTTTCTGATACAAATGTGTATGTTAAGATAATATAGCATACATAAAATGCTTCGCTGGAAGATTAAAGTTCCCGAATTTACAACAGTAATAGGTTGATCTCAAATTTCCTCCCCTTTGTTATTGACAACAATAATGTCAAAACATCCTGACAAAAAGGACCTGATGCTTTTACTGGAATACTTCATGGTACTATACTTTATTTCGCTGCATATTTGGGCAGGGGAACATTTCTCAGAGACTTCGTCGACACATATAAATAACACCTATGTCAAGATGTGGAATATTTATGACATGAATACCTCTGTTCCATCAGAGGAATTTGGTTTGGTCGTTTCACCGGAACTGTTAATGGCAACGATAATGTCAAAACATCCGAACACAACGGTCCTCATGCTTTTACTGGAATAATTCATGGCGAAACTATACTTTTTTCCACTGCACATTTGGGCAGAGGCAACATTTCGTCGACACATTTAAATAACACCTCTGTCAAGATGTAGAATATTAATGACATGAGTACCTCTCTTCTATCAGCATCGGTGTGGTCCTTTCAACGGAACCGGATCTTTTAATATTGTTTGGGAGCACCATTGTAAGATCATATTCATAATTCGATGTTTCAGGAGACAGAAAGGAAAAAGGTCCCAAGCCAAGGACGCTAGAGAAGCAGTTACGCCATCTTATGAACTGTGTGTAGCTGAACCCTCTGATCACACTCAATACCAGGGCCCCGTTCCTCAAAGCGATCGTAGCGCTACGAATGTCGTAAGTCTATGTTAAAGTATGGGAGTTACGATCATCTTAGCGCTACGATCGCTTTGAGGAACAGGGCCCAGATCATACAAAGTCACAGAACACCAAGGGGATGGTCAAATCAGACATCCACTTATGTTAACACGACAGTTTCTACCAGCTATGAGAACATTAATGAAAACGAATACACCTATGTGAACAACGAATACTTTAATGATCAGAATGTGTCAACTGGAACATCATGCTATGTCAACGTTGGTTCTAATAATCAAGACATCGGTGAAGCAGCGGGAGAATCAAACATGTATGTTAATACTACTGATTTGAGTCTGTACGAAAATGCCCTAAATATCCGCACATAAGATTGCTCCCTGCTGTCATTCAGGTGAAACATAAATCGCATAGTGAGCTACTACTGTTGCAGTGTCTTCCATGAAGACCATCCTATTCTTGTACTTTGCCCATATGGGGGTTACGGAGGATGGCCAAATATGAAATGTCATAGTGACCACGTTTTCGAACACATAACATAATTCGTTGATGTATGTTTTTGGAAGTGGGATGTTTTTGTCTTTCGAATGCTCATCAACCAGTCATCTGTGACAACAACCAAGTCATTGTAATAACGTAAGGGTTGAATATTCAAATTTACAAACACCTCATAGTCAGTAGGGGTCAGATCTAGTGAGCCTTGACTAGAACACGTTTCCATATTCCGCTACAACAGCCATTACAATGTGACTGGAAGACTGGCCTGATGTAGGACACCATGTCGAAGACTGTCTCGTCGCTTATTTGAGCTTTTAATGCTACAAAACACACAGCGTTACTTTGCCCGAACTGTCCAGGAACTAGATTAGAGATCTCCGCCTGAAACCAATATTGCAAACATTGGATTGTGAACCATGATTGGCGACATTGATAAACTCCAGTTCTTTGGCTCTTTATGCAACACTAGTTGTGACATTCTCATAAAACATATATTCTTTGCTTCCATGGCTAGTACGCCCAGAAAATCGATGATCAAACTAAGGATAAGCTACAATTTTTTATCTCCCATAAATGACTCAACTGTCACAGCAGATCATGTAACAACTGATTACACCCTGGTAGCTGCTCTATAAATATCACAGGAGGATACTGGGTGAGTGAGTGAGTTAATTTTTTAAGTCACACAGGCCAAATCGTGACTAAAAACAAGTTATTACTTCATAATACACATAAATAGTAAAATAATTAGTTTATCACAGATTTCAATCTAAGACTAGTAATGATTCTAGGGACCATGAGGACACTAACAGACATGTTACACCAAGGCGTTGTTTGCAGGTCACAAATCGGTACTCATGTGCGTGGGCAGTTCGAGTCTAAATATGAGACGTCAATGTTAAAAAAATAACCAATCCTGGATATCAAACGAAACATATTCCACTGGGTGTAAACAGCAAAGTAGGAGTAACAAATATGATTAAATCACAGAGAATCAGTATAGGCATCAGGATTTCACGAATAGCACCACCACTAGCACAGGCTACTCTAACAATGTGACAGTTTTTTCCATGTTGTTGCAACTGTTACACTTCACTTGATCTTTGTGTCATAGCTACTCAACCCCGAATGGTAGTTGCATACTAATCTCGTACGTCACACGAGTGTCGTATCGCGTTGACCTGTGTCGTAACGACTTGACCTGAAATTCTAACGATTTGATTGGATAACCGATGACCTCTCAATTAGGTCACATTCTGACGTAACTATTTTTTCATTCATAACAAACATGTGAATTCATTCATTGTACAACTTAAATGCATTGTGGGAATGTAAACATTGCGAACGTTGCCGTGTCGCTGTTTAATTGTGAGTAGAACTGAGACATTATATCCGTCGAAAACCATAAATGCAATGTTTCCACCAGTGATGTTAGCCGAATAAAGCAACTGGAAACCAAGAAACGAGGTGGTACTGAGTAGTTTACTGTAGGAGGCTGTACAAGGCGATGGCAAATGACATGCATCGTGACGTCGGTTACCAAGGCAGTGACGTCATTGCACTCTGACGTCATGCACATATTGCACTACAGTACAAAACTCTTCCGCAACCTCTTTATGAAACCGGTTTCGGTTTGAAACCAAAACATAACTAAATTACGCTATGTTGTCAATTTAATGCATGTAAGACGTCGGTCAGATACCATAGGAAGGACACTCGTTTCATATAATTCGTATGAACTGAGACCTCGTGTAGTATTCTCTATATCCCTGGTCATAGGACACTATTGTACTTTCCGATATTTTGCCAACTCCCTGGGGATCATACAGCCATGCTGCCTGTTAGGCGCAATGAACTAAGCACTCACATTGCCAGCACATCCTCACGGATACCCATTTTACAGCTGGGTGAACTGAGACACTGTGGAACTAAGTATCTTGTTCAAGGATACTACGCAAATGTGCCCACCTCGGGACTCGAACCAAGGTGCCTCCACCGAAGATCGAACCCAGGCCTTCAGCGTGAAAGGCAGACATCCTACCACTGCACTATTGCGATCTACAAGCAGTGTCTACTTAATGTTTCATGCAGACATATTTATCAACAGAAGGAGAACATGATAGTAACAAATCCCCCAAAGTACCCTTTCTATTCAGAGTTGTCATATAGCTGAAATATTGCTGAATGCGGCGTAAAACTAAACTCACTCACGTACTATTGAGACATTTGACTTTGGACATTTTGTTTCGTTGCTGCAAATTTGTCGTTCCGTCAGCCTGGACTTGCGAATCCAGTCATTGATATCATGAGCATCGATCTACGCAATTGGGACACTATGACAACCAGGTCAGCGAATCTACTCTGTGGCCTTTTCTACTGAACATTTCTCATTGTGTACCCTAGGACATTGGACGCAATGTTCGATGACTGTGCACACCAGACTCTCTGTATTTGTTCCGTATGTGGGATTCGAATATATTTCCGTGAATATATCAATGCATATATGAATATCTGCCAGCAATGTGTTGAGCCATTACGCAAAAGGCTGCGAGGAAGTGAGCAGCAGGTTTGTGTAGCCCAAAGCAGGATAGAATAACTGTCACTGGTGTGGTTATAGATTCATTTCTGAACCAGCTTCTTCTCAATGGATTTACTTGTTTGGTCTCCAAGGATGAATTGATTTCATGTCACAATCAGCAAGTGTGTAGCCATGGTGACCAACAACGCCATTATTTACTTGATTGTGATGTTTGTATGGAGCCCGCAAGGTGAGACACACACACACTTGCCAAAGAAATACCTACATTCTTAGTAAATGGGGTCATATACATGTATTTTACATAAACCACAATAAACAGTTCGCAATAAACATACACTGTAACAATTGCATTGCGTTCACAGGCGTGTGCCTAGAAAACAAAGAGTTTCTGAGAATGACCATTTTATTGACTGCTTTATCAGCTAAAATTCACATCATAAGCCTGTGTGTGTTTCAGTGTCCAGCCAAGACGCCAACTGTCCCCAGGACTGTACCTTAGGTAACGTTGATTTCAATGTATTGATTACAGGTGCTACAGGTAGGACAGATCATGATTACAATTTACACCTGGTTTCAGTTATCTATTGATTTAATGTTTTGTCTATAACGATCAACAGGATATGTTTTTTGAATGATTCACAAGAAGACTTTATGTTCACTCGAATCGCGTCGCTATTATTTTAGGGTTTATATTCGCACATTATGTCTAGGCATTTACTACCTGTTACCCACAAGAGTGTAAGTAGCAGAGTTTGCTGTTGGCATTTGCAGGATGTCTTTCAACACAGCATAAACAATGTGATGCAGAATACAATATCATCAAATCTAAAGGAGACGAAGACATAACAGTCGACTAATGCTCAAAGCTGATGCAAGATATATATATTTTAAAGTTTGAAGCATCTCGTGATGACAAGCTGAAGTGAAACAACATATGCTAGATACTGCAGACAATACTTCCAGTAATCGCTACCTGAATCCCCATATTGAAATGGGTTACCCACAGATAATGACTATGTTTATTGTTAAAGTGAATATAGCACGAGAAGCAATTAGCAATCTGACAACTAGGTACAACATATATTAAAGTTTTAAGCAACTCGAGATGACACAACAAGTGAAAGAACACTTTCTGGATTGTACATACAGTACGTAAAGTAATTCCTACCTGAATTGGAATGTGATGCACTTTACCTCAGATAATGATACTGTTTATTATTACAGTGAATATAACAGCAAGTAACTTTACATTTGGGCAAAACAATGCTTACACCACCACCGGGCAGGCATCATGGGTTACTGATGGTGTGACGTCAGGGCCGTGTGCATCAGTCTCGTCCATATTACCAGCATGGGAGGCGGAGTTTACAGAGAACAGGACAGTTACCAGGATCAAGATATTCTGGGAAGGTACTGTGTGACCATAAACACAAGATAACGAATGCGTACTAATACTGACAAATAGTACTAATACTGACAAGGTCTTTGTATCAGACAAGTACTTTATATGAGACATCTTAAACATTAATTGACCAGCTTTGACATCTATAACGTTACAGCAACGCTAAAACACACCCGAATATGTATTTAGAGTAAGGTATTATGGTTCATTCTTCTCAACATATTCCAGATCAACAAGATGACGTATATGTGAAGGTAGATGGAAGAATATGTCACGCCCCGGACTCTTCCTACATGTGGGAACCAGAGTACACCCTGGAGTGTGATGTACTCCTAACGGGGTTCCATCTTCTGATATATCGCCAACCTACAGTAGGGATGCTGAATCTGAGTTTCTGCGAGGTGGAAATATACGGTACTAGAAATATAGGTATTAGCCTAAACCACTCAACGGTGTTACCAACGTTTGACTTGACTCTTAAACCTGAAGACATGTCCACTCCTCTTTTGTACTTGATTCCAAAACTACATAAAATTCTTTGCAAGGAGAGATATATTGCTGGTTCCAGCAAATGTACCACCAAATCCCTGTCTCAAAGATTATCCATAATCCTTAATACTATCAAGGAAGGACTTTCTCGATATTCACAGAAAGATTTTAAGATATGCCGAATTAATACCATGTCGATTCTCAAAAACTAGGAAACATTTCAGCGTTGTATATGACTAACTTAAGGGAAACATTCATTCCCTGATCCATGGGGTATAAACAAACGCGGTGAACAACGAAATACCTACACATCTATCTTCAGAGGTTCAGGACACTTTGTCGGGCGGTGGGGCAGCCTAGTGGTTAAAGCGTTTGCTCGTCACGCAGAAGACCCGGGTTCGATTCCCCACATTGATACAATGTGTGAAGCCCATTTCTGGTGTCCCCTGCCGTGATATTGCCGGAATATTGCTAAAGCGGCGTAAAACTAAACTCACTCACTTAGGGCACTTTGTCAATAATGAAAGCAAATGTCATTGGAAGTTTACAGAGAAAACAATGTGTGAAATATTTCTCCTTGATAACATCTTTGTAAAATGTAGGGTAAAATATTTGACCATGAAGTAGACATCCCCATGGGCACCAATTGTTTCATAGTAGACATGGGGAGGACATTTCCAAATTTGATGCATCAGTGACAAAAACAATGTCCGATGCAATTTTGACATATACCATACGTTCCCGAATTATACAACTGACTAGACTTAGCACGTGTTTATGACGGGTGCCACCGGTGGGGCACGATACGCTCATCTTTTCGTGAACACCTGGTATCACCACTATTTCATAGTGATTTATGGACACATGCTCTGTCATAGTATCGCATGGTAACAATCGCTGGATTGTCTGGGCCAGAATCGATTGTTTACGGCTGTAATACTGCTGATACAAGTATATACTCATGATTAAGTCACAATTGTACAAACGACTCTGCTTTTAGCAGAATTTTTTATGGATGTGGAAAGTGTTTTGTCGCTTCTATTGATGAATAGCAATATATAATATTGTCAAAAGATGCAAAATATTCATAAAATCAAGACTAAAGCTACACACGTCATACGGTCGTAGTCACGATATGGCTGAAATATTGCCGATGTGACTTTCACTCACTCACTCATGAAATCATGAGATCACTCACTCATGAGATCACTCATTCATGAGATCACTCATTCATGAAATCACTCATGAGATCGTCAAATGATAACATAGAACGTCAATGCAAAAGAATACCCAGTTTTGACTATTTTCAGAAACAAATTCCAAAAACAGAAAGTTACAAAATATCTGTTAAAATTATATAAGATGCTCGCATAAAGGATAATCATGTCCTGCTCTACCGGTAGCACCCGTCACTCACAATCTTGTAAACTATTTTGTTGTGTTACACTGCACAGCAGTAGTCATGCGCCTGTGAACAAACCAGACAAGCAAAACAGACCTCGACTTGGGTGTACCTAGTCTGAATACACGAGACGTTCACTAACACCACCAGGATGCTGGCTTTGATGGGACGTTATAGAAATGTGTTCTGGTCAAACTTGAGGATATATGACATCAACGTTAGATGAAATCCATCTGACTGTACTGTGTGCGGTTGTATATCTTCACGAAACTGATATCTGAATCAGTAACATTAGCCGAACGCTTAAGGTCTAGTTAAGTATATTGATATACTGTCGACTGCAGACACTTTACCGCTTCCAAATCAGACACATGTGTAGCATTAGAAATACCTTCCATTCAAGCTACGTATCAATATAGAAAGACATGTATGTGTTTCTTTAGCTGTACCGCTGGAAACGTCTTCTCCAATGTCTTCTTCCACAACTACTACCATGCCAACAACATCCAAGACATTGTCTACGACAAAAGTGACTACTTCACCAATAGGTACAGCGTTCTGGGTCACTGTGTCCACTACTGCACAAACATCCAACACAATGGCAACACCAACAACAGCGACAGCACACCCATCGGAAACATCCACGCCTCCATCTGGTGCAGCAGGTAAAGGAAGTGATGTATATGTTTGGGGGGTTCTTCAAAGACGAACGGGGTAAATTGTTGCAGGTTGTAGTTCTTGTCATAGCAGAGGTACGCGCAGTCAATAACCAGTTTAAATTGATATTGCATGTATTGAAATAGACTTGGAGAAGGATTATCGTTACACGTGACAATTCAACAGCAGAATTTGTAAGTGCATGTTCACATGTCATTAATGAAATATACAACAGTTAAATTGTATACTCGTCCAAAACTATGATAATATGTCCCTTCGAGTCTTATTGTTAATCACTGCAGATGATCAAGACCGATTTATATCGCTGACCTTTTGTGTTTGTATTACATCGTGGGTACTATCTCATGTGCAAACCCGGCACGCCTGTAAAACTTTTCACCATTACAAATAATATATACTATGTGGTTATATGATTAAGAATCAAGCAGGTCATATGTAAGGTGCTATTGCAAAGGGGAAGTCTTTTAGTATATAAAGTCAGATATATATCTCAGCAGGCGTAAAATACCTCTTTCAATTCTGAAGGAGCAGTATTCAATTACATTATGCTGCATTATGACGGGTGCAAAAGTCGTTTGTGTTCTAGCTAAAAGAAGCATGTCATTGTTGAAAAAGATATCAATACGTGGAAGTCTAGGCGTCTGACTTTGTGTGACTGTGACTGACTCTGAGGGTGCGGGTTCGAATCCCGGATGGGACTCAACCCCAAAAGTACTAGAATTTGTACTTTACTAAGAAAGTGTAATCCCAAATATAACATATGTTACAGATATCAATACGGCAAACAAATGTCTATTTCACGTTCAAAAAATTTAACTGTTCAATGTTCCACGCTTGAATGTATCTCTACACTTTCAGAGTCCCCCGATAGCAGGTTCCCGTTACTGTACGTCATTGTCGTGGGTGGTGTGGCTGCTGGTGTCGTCACTGTTGCGGTTGTTGCTGTTGTGTGTGTGAGGTATGGTGCAGCTATCAACAGTTGGTAAAGTATTATGTTCGTGATACAAATGTTGTCTAAGTTATGATAATAGAGCATAATAAAATGCTTCGTTGAAAGATTAACGGGGAAAGTCTGACCTAAAAATTCTGTTCAAATTTCCTCCCCTTTGCTATTGACAACGATAACGTCAAAACACCCTGACGTAAAGTCCCTCCTTAACGAGAAGAAACTATACTTTGCACATTTGGGCAGAGGAAACTATGTCTCTGAGGCTCTGTCGACACTTAGAATTAACACCTCTGTCAACAAGTAGAATATGAATGACATGAGTACCTCTGTTCTGTCAGAGGAATTTGGTTTGGTCGTTTCACCCATAATTCGATATTTCAGGAGACGGAAAGGAAAAAGGCCCCAAGCCAGAGACGCTGAAGAAGCAGTTGTCCCATCTTATGAAATGTGTGTGGCGGAACCCTCTGATTACACTCAGTACCAGATCATACAAAGCTACAGGACACCAAGGGGGGTGGTCAGAACAAGGATCCATTTATGTTAACACGACGTGAATGATCAGAATGTGTCAACTGGAACATCATGTTATGTCAACGTTGGTTCTAATAATGAAGACATCGAGAAAGCGGGAGAATCAAACACGTATGTTAATACTACTGATTTTAGTCTGTACGAAAATACCCTAAATATCCGCACTTAAGATTGATCCCTGCTGTTAGTCAGGTCAAAAAAAAAATCGCATGAAGCTATATATGTTGCAGTATCTTCCGTGCAGACCATCATATTCTAGTACTTTCCTCATATAGGCGCGGGTTTCGGTGGATGGTCAAATAAGAACTGTCGGAGTGACCACGTTTTCGAACAATTGAAATAATTCATTGACATGTTTTTGGAAGTGGAATGTTTTTTGTCTTTCGGATGCTAGTTCATCAACCAGCCCTCTGTATCAACAACCAAGTCATTGTATGGTTTCAAGGTTCAAATCTGCAAACACCTGATAGTCAGTAGGGGCCAGATCTGGTGAACCTGGACGTAGAGGCTCGTTTCCATATTCTGGTACAACAGCCATTTGTGTGACTGGAAGACTGGCCTGACATAGGACACCATGTCGAAGACGCCGCATCGATTGTTTGACCGTTTAAAGTCATTAACACCGCACATAAGTGTGACAACGTTCACGCTAATTCTGCTTTTGACACTCTTTCCATGTCATGTTCATGCACTCATATCTGTATAATACTTATAGCTGAATGAAATTAACGAGCATGTCACTGACATCGTTCAGTAAGAAATATTGCATGTGTATTCAGCGTTTCACGAATAAAATAATTGTATAACTCCACTATCGTTCATATTATATTTTCCTTGACCATAGTTTTGTTTATAGCTTGCTTGGTAACGGTGTTAGCATCCATCTACATCGAAACGTCGCACCCACTGCAATAAAGATGTTATCCATATTAAAAATCGGGCTTCTAAAAGATGTTTCATGAACAAGTAAAATCCAGATTCCCATCTTCTGCGAGTTTCATTTTAAAGAGTACGTGATAATGATTTATGGTATTACCTTTCTTGAGTATAAACCTATTTCTGTATGTCCTATTTCAACTGATCTTGTGTGATTATTTACTCATTTCAAAATTTAGTCCTATGCATTTCATAGTGGGAATACGAATAAAAGAAATGTTTAAAATGGTTTAGTACCTTTAGCTCTTAAGCCACATGAAATTCTTTTTGACCCCGCAAACTGTGGCCTCGTATCTCTATTTCGTTTTTTTACTTTAACACATTTCAGATAAACAGTTGTTGTCCTTAGTTTGATCATCGATGGTGATATACATATGCAGGTCATATGTGTTTGCTTGATCCAGTAACAGACCCGTGGCCGTTAATCTTTGACACCGCCTTTCAGATACTTTAAATATAGCGAGATCGTTTTAGAAAGGTGCTCATCATGCATATAAATGTGTATCGCGCCTTTTCCAAAGACTACAAATGAAACTGGTCCTCACAAAACAATATTTCACCCATTCTAAAGACTTTCGATGTCGAGCTGACCAACCGTCAGAAATGTAAGCAGTGGCGCCTAAAGATATGCACCTTAAACCACAGTTGGAACAGGTAACATATGTCTCCTAAATATGTTACGTCGTGGCTATTTTGTGTATGTATAAATACCTCTAAAACAGCCTCAAGACACACACACTCTCGCACACACACGCACGCACACGCACGCACGCACGCGCACGCACGCACACACACACACACACACACACACACACACACACACACACACACACACACACACACCAGCAACAACACATTTCAAAATTAGCCAGGAGTGTATAGCTTTGAAGTTCTTCGTTAGCATTGATATATTGTCAGGTTACTGTCTGCGTAAAAGGTAGTATATCGCCATCACTTCAGGCCCCGTTCCACAAGGCGATCGTAGCGCTAAGATGATCGTAACTCCCATACTTTAACATGGGCTTACGACAGTCGTAGCGCTATGATCGCTTTGAGGAACGGGGCCCAGGGTTGTGTAGATGTGACACTAAGGGCATGTGAAGTGTAACAGTTGCAACAACACGGAAAAAACCTGTCACATTGTTAGAGTAGTTGAGCTATTCGTGAAATCCTGACGTCTATACTGATTATCAGTGATTTACTCAAATTTGTTAACTCTAGTTTCCTCTACTTTCCACACCCAGTGGAATATGTTTCGTTTGATAATCGGAAGGGTTATATTGTCAGGTATTGTCGACGTCTCACGTTTATCATCGATCTGCCCAGGTGCTACTGCATTGTTAGGGGGTGCTGATTTGTGACCTCCAAACAACGCCCTGCTGTACCATGCTAGTAAGTGTCCTATCCTGATAGTAATGAGCAGCCACTGGGAGGTTATTAGTTGTTACAGTAGTTGCTGTGGCAGTTGAGTCATTTATGGAAGATGCCAAAAAATATAGTGATACCTCATTGCAGATCATACCGTTTATGACAACATCCGCGACACACATTACTTATCAAGGAGAAGTTATCACATTGTAGACCTACACACATTTTCCAGTAAACACGAAGGACAATTATTCAGATATCAATCGTTTGATAATCGAGACTGGTTATTATCAGGCATTGACGTTTCACGTTCATCATCGATCTGCCCACGTACTACTGCATTGTGTACCATGCTAGTCAGTGTCCTATACTGATATGTATTGAGTAGTCTCTGGGATGTTATCAGTTGTTGCAGTAGCTGCTGTGGCAGATATGGGAGATGCCCAAAGATGTAGTGATGCTTCACCTCTTTGCTGATCATACCGTTTGAGACATCTCTTCATATACTCTTTAATATACTCTTTAAAAAGGTAGGGGAACATAAACTGTCAATTTGGATAGAAAGTATAAGCGTTAACAAACTTTTCAAAGGCAGACATCCTATGAATGCACCACCATTTTCCTATTCATCACCGCTAGACACAACGCATGGGATGCACGCACACATCATAGTATCCCCATACACGTTCATGGAGTGTCATTCTTGATTTTTACGGTTTTCAAGAAGGACGATAAATCACTGCAGACCATTAATTTTGAGTCATCTTGCATCACAAAGTTGTAAGTGTTTGTTTCAAGCCGGTGCTTTTTGCCTGAAAATATAAATTGTACACAAGCAAATTTCACGTCATATAAATAATGTCGGAAGAAAACTAGATTATTTCCGATGATTGAGAGAACCCCTGGGTGTGAAAGCCATTCGTCAATCCATGACGATCACCAACAACCTGAGCACGATCGATGAAAACCAAACGCTGTTGGTGCGATTCCCCAACTTGGACGAGAGCGACGTCATCGTCCCCATGACTGCTCCCCTGTCTTTTCAGATCAGTTTGGAATCCAAAAATGACAAAAGAGAAATCGTGGCGAACCTGGGTCGCGCCATCGTGAAAAACAAGATGATCATAATCAGCTGGATCAAGATCCTCAGCATCTACGACAGCGACGTATTTTCCAGTTACACGGGCTCTGGATAACTGCGAGTGAACGGGAAAACATGAAATACCAAGGCATTTGTCCAGTCCATCGACTCGGTTGCGCGTGGGGTACACTTTTGAACAAGCTCATCTCGCCTCTATACCGAGGAAACAAAAGGCTATAGCCGAGGCGTTCAGGAAACGATTTGCATTCCGCTCGACTTCGAAATACTGGAGGGTCACATGCCATTTTATCAAGTCGCGCTGGGCGATAGGCTGCAATACGAACTGATGTTTAACGATTATAGCCAGGTTGTTTACGTTGAGAACGGTGAGGGCAGGTATGCCATTGACAATATTTCGATGGAGTTATACAAGGTCACGAATCCGGAATTGCCTTGACAAATTCGCAACCAGTATTCGGGAACGCTAGCCAGCCTGTATGATTCTGTGCTGCGGCAGATTGTCGTCAACAAAAGCGATACGTTGTGGAATATCAATCTGAACTTACCCGCTCGAATGATGAAGGGTATTTTGATCCTGACGGTGGAAGAATATTTTCCGTTTCAAAGAGTCAACGAAAAATATTTGAACCCCGAGATTATCAAAGCAGAAGTGACCATCGAGGGCGTGCCTAATCAACTGTTTAGCCAAGGCATGCGAGCTTACCAACAGTGGGACGAGATCCCAAAAATTACCGGCGATCAAGTGCCCATTGGCAATCAACATGATCGTGAAGGATCTCGGTCTCGCCTACGTAACACTAGGGCAATACACGACCAAGTACATGCTGTGGCTGGACATGCGATCAACATGCATTGGAGCAGACGTCGCATCGACACCGGCAGCGAGGGGATTACGAAGCAAGGGTATTAAGATCCAAATTACCAAAAAAAGCTCAAACCGCTGGTGCATTAAATTTATATTTGTACGTGATTATGGATGTGCAGCTTAATATAGGCAATGGAAGATTCGTGCAAGCCCTCTATTAAGATTGATATTGATCTGCCTCGCGATCCGCATTGCGCCATCGCGTGCGGTCAGACATGGTGCGGTAAAACGGCTTTCGTGCTGAACATGCTGGAAGGATACTATCGGGACGCGTTCAACATTCTCTGCCCGACTTTGCAAGTGAACAAGACATACACGGAGAGAGCGTGGGTGATGACGGCCCCGGACGTGCACAAAGTGGATCCGGGAACGCGTCTGCAAGACTGGTTAAAAGTTTACCACGACAAATTTAAAGGGGAGTCGACGCTGTTCATGAGAGATGACTGCAGCGCCAACAAGGAAATTGTTAAAAAACGAGACATGCTATCGTACCTGGCCTTCTCGAAAAACACAGCGTTTGGGTGCTGACGCAAAAATTAACTCGTGCTCAAAGACCTGTGGGAGCAGATGCTATGGGTGGCCCTGTTTCACTGCAAGGACAGGGATTCGTTCGAGGAATGCTTGCGTGAAAACAACGTGATTCCGAGCAAACAAGAATGCGACCACATGAAAAAATAGCTCGCCGAAACGAAACACGCCAGACTGCTATTGAAAATGGACCAACCAGTAGCTTATAAAATCCGCTAGCTTAATCAAAATTCTAGCATAATTTAAGCAAATTTTAGAAAATGTTAGCATACCTTAGCATAGCCTAAGCATGTTCGATATTTTCGTTGCGTGTCACTTGACTTTCTTATCACTGTGTTTCGCGTGCGTTGGATTTCATTTTATTAGATTCAAAAATAGTTTGCTATATATATTATTAAGATGGAGTCCAACGAACTGCTCGAGTAAATGATGGATAATAATAAAAAACACGACAAGCGGGAGAGACTGGAGGCGCTGGAGGTCGGTGGAAAAAGCCAAACAATAATTCGGTGGGGACTGCACTCCCTGCAAAATTAAAAAAATGCCTGTCGAAGAAATCGATGAGCTGTACGTGAGATACGAAGCCAGACTCGGCGCCAAAATGACGAAAACCATAGGATTGGCCATGATGCAAATCTACGTCGGCATCGCGTCGTATTTCCTTCCCACTCCACCAGAACATCGCCTGTACATGTGTGAAGACCTCGAGAAAGATCCGTTCATCGACCACGCCTTTAGCCCCGTCAGCTTGTACGGAATGCTACTGGCTCCTCTGACCGTGGCGATCATCACATTGAAGCATTTCCGATTTAAAGAAAAAAATTAATATAAACAATAATAATATACAAGATGGAGGAGACGGAAATTGTTCCCCAGGAGGAGACAGAAGAACCGGTGATTAATACCTTCACCAGACAAAAGAATACACAAAAGGTAGCCGCCGGTCGCAAAGGTAGGTTGGCTAAACAGCAGAAAAAAAGTCGTCAATGGGCCTCATATGCCATAGCAGTGGCATGCATCACCATCGTCACCACATTGCTGTACACATTCAAAACGGCACCAGCAGCACCAGCAACATCGGTAGCACCGGTAGTACCGGTACCACCGCAATTAGAACCTCATCCTCATATCATGTTATAATTTACAAAAATTATTCATCTTATATACACCTTGTCGACCCTGATGGAAAAACGTTTGTCAACGATGCGTATCACGCCACCGTGATCAGTGCAGTAGCCATAGGCTACGCCCGATTGAGCAAAATGATCACCAAACAACCGGCACCCAAACCAATTTTAACCTGCAAGACATGGGCATGCTCGTGTTTGACTTGGGACTCGTGTTTGACTTTGACTTGGTCGATATATTAATCAACCCAGATCAAATAGATTATGTTTTGTATGTAAAGATAACTTTATTGAAAATGAATTTCATTATATTTTGGTATGTAAATGATATCAAAATCTGAGATGTTTGTATTTACCACATAACTTTTATTCGAATCCCTCTATTCATAAGTTTAATATGCTCATGTCAACTGGCAATCCATATACTGTAAAAAAAACCCTAGCTATTTATATACACAATGCAATGAAATTCACTTCTATGCCAATAATATCATATTTCCTTTTGTATACTTTGTAAATTAACTTATTGTCCTTGAACTATATATGCACATATGAACCGATCTGAAATCCTGAAGTGTAGCCTGGGCCTATGGCCTCCACTACAAAGAAAATAAAGATTGATTGACTTGGGACTGGCGATGGCCACCAAAGAGATGCTCGTTAAGCAAGGCATCATTCCAGAAAACATATTGAAATAAAAAAAATTTGTAATACATAAAGCGATGATGGTCGGTGGGGCATTAGTCAACGCCCTGGCTTTTTCGGGGAGCAATTACCTTTTTTCTTACCTACGAACGTCGAACGCGGCCGAAATCGAAGTGGAACGGAAACGGCACGATTTAGCCGTAGAGAATTACAAGCCGCACAAGCCTACAACGTTAAAAAACACATGCAGAGAATCGATTTTATCCACGACCAGCTCCAGCGAGAAGGTCACGCCGTTCAAACGTTTAAGGACGTGGACGAAGCCATGCACATGTATTATCTCATCACCGGCAAACGGCTCGAACCTCTCGGCGAGGAACCCACCCTATCTCAGTATTATACACTTTCCCCGGGTAAAAAAGACCGGGAGCTGATCTTCGTCGCACTCGGTTTAGCCGCGACCGTGTTGATCGTTCATCAATTAGACTAAAATATATTTACGTGCATATAAAATATATTTATATGTGTATAAAGATGGGATGACGCGCACCATATCCTTGTCAATAAGTGTTTCTGGGAAAAAACGAAATCTGTGGCAGGAAATGCACCACCGACCATTGTGACATACATTTGATGTCCATCTGAAAAGGTATTGTCAATAATATGTGCGAAGTGTGTGGCATAGACGTGAAATGTCATTATCGCCGGACGTGGTCCGAGGTCATCTGATCTACTTGACGAAAAGAAATTATCTCAACGAACGCAACCGACTACTCAGAATAAAAATTTTAAAACAGATTTTATGTCCGCTTTATTTCAAAACTCGTCAAAGAGAAGGATGACGGATTATCTGCCCAAATTCAAACAATTAGAGATGTGATTTCACATTTGGTTATAGTGAGTCTATTAGAGATTCGACTTCGCATCTCAATATAAATATTTATTTTAGGGAAGCTTTTGTTCACACATTGATATAGTGACAATGTTTACCCTTCAAGCATTGAAAGCGATGGCCAAAGAATGTGGCGTGGTTGGTTACTCCCGATTGAAGAAAAACCAGCTATTGAAATTACTCGATGTTCAGAAACCTCCCACAGTCAAAGAGCTCAAACTCCAAGCTAAGGAACGGGGGTTGAGAGGTTATTCCAGACAGGAAAGCTGAGCTGATCGAACTCCTGGAAGACAATGAGCCGGTCGAATTATAATTCGTACCGACGGATCACGTGTTGGGGAAATATTTAAGAGGCTGACATATGACTGTCCAGTCTAATATCGATGTCAACGATGTTAAACCTCTGATCGCCAGAAAAAGTAACAAAGAGCTAGGTGATTTAAAAAGTATCAAATACCAGCTCACCCTTAAAATGTCACTCAGCAAACAGCAGACGGACGGAAGTACCGAGTACCTCGAACCTTAACAGGAAGTCGTTCTTTAATCCGACTTGATCCCTTTGACCCTCAATACCTCGTTGCAACAAATACAAGAATCGTTGGAAAAATTTACCCATAGAGGCTCCGGATTGGTGGTGGACACCATCCATACCACCTATCTGGATATAGCGATCTATAGGCCGTTTAAAGGCGGATCGTACCTAGATTTGCCTCGATATTACAAAACAAAACAAGCCATCATTAACGTTAAAAACAATGACGATAACTGCTTAAGATGGGCACTAAGGTCCGCCTTATTCCCCGCTGATTCTAAAGTGGCGAATAGACCTTCCAGCTATCCCCAGACGATGGGCTTAACTTCAAAGGTATAGACGCACCCAAACCATTTAGCCATCAACGTCTTCGGACATGATAAGGGCACGGTCGTGCACAGATTAAGCTCCGCTCCGGAAAACATACCCATGATCAATTTATTTCTTGTCGAAAAAGGGGGCAATTATCACTACACGTGGATTAAAATCTTAAGCCGACTGTTGAATGATCAATCCAACCACAAGGAAAACAAAAACCTCTGCGAACGCTGTCTGCACGGCTGGACGCGAGCTGAGCTGCTGGAAGCACAAAAGGAAGACTGCCGAGGCGTGGGACGAACCGCGATCAGGATTGACATGCCCGAACAAAAATAAAAATATGATCCAATTTAACCATTATAAAAAAAAAATGCCCATGCCTTACGTGATCTACGCCATCTTACAACTGCTCACAACAGTTATCCGCTGTCTCTCGGACGGTTAAAAGTGGACCAAGACTGGATGTCAGACTATCAGCGGGACTTGTTGGGCACGACGAAACCAGCTCAGGTGGAAAAACTCGTGCCCAGCTTGATGAATAAAACCAAGTACATCGTGCATTATAGGAATCTGCAACTGTATTTATCGCTAAAACAAGGTGCTCAAATTTAATCAAAGTCCGTGGATAGAACCTTACATTCGATTGAACACTGAGCCGAGAGAACAAGCCACGAGCGACTCTGAGGAAAAACTCTATAAATTGATGAATAATTCGGTGTTTGGCAAAACGATGGAAAACTTGAGAAAACGCATCCATGTGAAATGATATGTCCTCAAACCATGGTGTACAATACAATGAAGGTAAATGATCAATACGAACTTGTGATTCTTTCCCTCACTTTTAAAACTGACACCGTAAGTCCTCATGATGCCCAGTAAGGTGGTCTAACTTTGGTTGCTAGTGGTCTATAACATAGTTTTAACTTATCCTGAATCTTCTGTTTTTAAATACTGACCTGGTTTGTTTCATAATTGAACTGTGATATCTATCTTACAGTTTTAATGTCCTTTGTAGACATGAATCAAATAAAAACTAACCTTTCTCTCATTGATATATGGCTGCAGTTTTGTTCACTCTTGGATGTAAATATGTATACTTTGTCCATTTAACATACGTTGAGAAATTTATATTCAATATAAATCCTTTAATATGCAAACGTATACGCTCATTAAATGATTCGGCTTTCAAACGACGATAAACACATTGATAAAAAGTTATAATATTTGTATCACCACTCGATTCAGTGTAACTATGTCCCCTATACGAAGTTCAAGGGCAATAAAATTTAAATAAACCAACAGACTTTTAATTTCCTTGATCTACAATATAATTATATTAATTGTTCTTGTCACGATGTGGCTGAAACATTGCCGATGTGACGATAAATATTTACTCACTCACTCACTCAAGGGCAATAAACAGCGGTTTCAATGTCATACACAACTTTCGTGGTTACAAAAATATCTTTAGTGAACCAAAATATAGGCTGCATCTTGAATACAACTTCGGCCGATATGGTTTTGAAATACTTTTGCGTTTATAACAAATAGGACTAGATGCATGCTAACTAATGATCTGCGAACATGTGATGTAACTATATAGGCACTGTGACATATGTGTGATAATGACACACTCTAGATTTCTAGGATTTCGTTTCGCTCTATGATCAAGAGCATAAATTTTCGTGTAGCGGATATTTGGTAATCTTGATTATTTTAGAACTCACAAATAGTACCTTTCCTTACATCAAATGCAGATACAATTGTTTGCTGTACAAGAAAACCTCTTTTCCAGAGTATACCATTTTACGTCATCAATATGTCATGCAATAATACATGTATATTCAATACAGGTACAACCGATCGACGTCTGTTAAAAAATAAACCCAAATAACATTTAGTGAGATTTCAATGAAAGGTCACTTCTTCTCATATTTTAAGTAAACCCAAAAAATTAACAAACTGTTCATACACCAATAATAGCCGAAATGTTTCCTTTTCCGTAAAATCCTATCTCAAACAACGTTTTGACACGTTGATTGTCGCATTCTTTCAAATCGGACATAAAGGTAGATAAATAATATACACACCTGTATGCAAAGGTAAATGTTGATCAAGGCACACGATGACTACAATGGGGAAAATCCACAGAGAGTACCATCCATTCATCATGATCAGTCCCATCATTTAGAAACCTACATACCAGCACACAACCAGGGAGGTGAAATGTTATCTTTACAAAAGCTGACCAGAAAAAAAGCGTTATGACAACATGTATCGTATTTATCAGTGTGATATCGCGTGCAGCTGTAGTGTTACATATTGGTCGAACCATCATCGAGTCCATGTTGTCAGCGTCAGAGTCTAGATCGGGTTGTTTATATCATTCAGCCCGTCATCCCAGGGTGACTTAATCGACAGTAAAATTTGGTACGAATGCCCGATGATATGCATTTTATTGACGTATTTGATCATCCATACGTGTCCCTATCATCAATACGTTCCCGTATTTTGTCGTTGAACTTCCTCTGATTTAGCCTTTGTTGTGCCGAGAAGCATCAGCATGTTTATTCATTTGAATAATGATAAGTGATTTCTCATATACACTACTCTACGAGTGTTATAGATTTGTAAAAAAAGCTTTACAGATAAAGTTTCGATTTAATACTGTGCGCTGCCTCTTGTATATATCTAAGCCTTTTCAGACAAATTATTTCCCTTAGTGTCTGTCTTGTTTCTAACCGATACATTATACACATTTCTTTGAGTGGCATTTACACGATGGTATGATGAAGAGGAACGATTTTTGTATGAATGGACTTCTTTTTGCAATAGATGCGACGTTTCCACGTGGATGCTAAGACCGTTATCAAGCAAGTCACCTGCACTTGTACATACACTTGTGTTTCTACCTTGGCTTCTGACCCGTGAAGATCCGGGTTAGAATCGGCCTTCAGCAACCCATGCCTGTCGTGAGAGGCGGCTAACGGGATCGGTTGGTTAGGCTCGCTGACTTGTTTGACACATATTATCGTCGTATCCCAATTGCGTAGATCGATGCCCATGATGTTGATCACAGGAATGTCTGGCCAAGACTCGACTATTCACAGACATCCGCCACATAGCTGGAATATTGCTGATTGCGGCGTTAACGAAACATCCAACCAACCAAGCTTAGCATCTAATGCTGATAAGAGCACAGGGTTGCCTCCTTTAGACGTACCCGAACAGTACGTGACTTCGACCTGATAAAGATCATAGTTTTGCGCCATACTCATGCTCGTGTGGTGTCAGATGTATCATCTCAAGCTTTCCGGCACTAGGCATGACATGACATGACACGACATGACTGAAACACGACATGACTGAACCACGACATGACTGAAACATGCTTAAACTAATGTTGAACCGATCTCACTCTGTAAACACAGAAACGTTACCACGTAAAATAGTTTATCATAGAGAATAAACTGGATTGTGAATAAATGTTTGACATTATCTGCTTATCAAAATGTTCTGAAAACAGAGTAGCATTAGTTTTCCTGATGCAGGACTGCGCATGTATTGTGCCTTTCATACTGTGTCGTAGTTGTACAGTCCTTTATACGCCCCGTAAACCTCATTATAACATTGCTTGTCGAATAAATACAGCCACGTCAGTGTAGTGTAGTCGTTATTGGCAGACTGAAATAACTCTCACTGGTGAGGAAGTATGTTATCATTTGTGATCCAGTCCGATTTTAACGGACGCCATGGTATGGTCATCGTCACACATTATTTTCAATAACAAGATTACGTATGGAACCATGACTACTATCAACGCCATTGTATACCTGATTCTGATGCAGGCATGGGGTCAAGGTGAGACACATACATATACCAGATGAGGAATCATCTACATTCCAAGTAATTGGAGACATAAATGTACATCGATCTTACAAATTGTTTTAATTATGAATGCATATACATTGCACATTGAACAATCTTTCTTAGTTTTACCTTTGTTATTGGCTGATGTATCAGCTGATATTTATATCAACGCCAAGCCTATGTGTGTTACAGTGTCAAGTCAAGACCCCAACTGCCCCCAGAGCTGTACCGCAGGTAACGTTGTTGCTTATTTTATATTACGGCTGCTACAGGTAGGGCAGGTCAGGAGTTCTGTCGCATCCTGACAAGATCTTCTGCATACATGGTCTGTGGTATTTAGCCTCAACAGCACGAATGCCACCCGCTGTTGCACTCCTAGCCTTAATTTCTGTGGCTTTCTTATCAGATCTCTGATTACAAACTTGTAACAGTGTACCTTGTAAGATGTTTGTTTTTCCAATATTACGAAGACATTCAATACTGGTTACTGCAGAGGCCTGGCTAGGATAACGACGACCTTTAACAAAGTCAATTTCTTCAGCACAGATTAAACAGTGAGTATCAAAGTTAAAATTTGTGCCCAGTGTTCGCAAAACCCTTGTGGTTGCTAGACATGTGGAAGCTAACTGAGTGTTGACAACCAATCTCCTACCCAGATTTCCATTCGGCATGCCAGCATAGTACCTCTGCCACAGGCCAGAAAGATGTGACGATTCGTCACATCTTGCACCGTCCATTCAATATAATGTACATATGTCTTAACTCTTTTATTTTTGACGAGCCTAAACATCTAATTAAACATCTTTGATAGAATGGTTTAGTTTCACTGAGAAAATATCCTAAAACATGTAACACTATTTCGATTTGCGTAGCGATCCTTTGTTTACATAGGTTGTACGGCTCCACGTGCTGTCATCGAAGCCGACAGAGAGCAAACAATGCTGCTAGTTTGATATCTAAATATGTACTGTCATGAATGTTACCGTCGCAGTTGTGGAAGAAATATATGTAACAATGTAAAACATAGTGAAGAGCGCGCCGAAAAGCTTGCGTAAGGCCAGTCTCTTCTTGTTGTGAATATGCGCGTTTGTTTACAATGTAACAAGAGAAAAGTCCGGTCACGTGATATGCAAATTAGCCTGTGGCAGTGATGTTATGCTTAGTCATCACTGCGCAGGAGTGTGGTTGACAACTACTTAAGATGCAAAAAATGGCATTAATATCAAATTTCACAACTTTGCCAGAGGTTGATTTTGGTTGTTTTTTGGGGGGAAAGACATATGAACAAGGGAATACATTTGTCACAAATATTTGTCTGTTATCGAAAATGTGTAGGTCTAATTAAATTATGGGATTTTTCTACTGGCCTATTTACAAATACATTGCAGACCGCCTCCGTGTTGTACTGGTTAGAGCGTCCGCCCGGAGAGTGGATGGTCACGGGTTCGATCCCCGACCGCATCATACCAAAATACGTTAAAATATGGTACTTGTTGGTCCCTGCCTGGCGCTCGGCATTAATGGGTACATCAAGGATTGGTCGGCTCGGAGTCAGTATAATGTGTCTGAGTGGGGTATTCGTGCTTCACTGCGGCATGGTATCTCAGTGGGCTAGCACTATAAAACCAGTTTCAGTCTGGGCTAGTACAAGCAGCCGCACATACACATACACACGCATGCACACGCCATATGAGCGAAATATTCTCAAGCACGAGGTTAAACAGAATTTCATTTTACCTCACCTCACCTCACCTCACAAATACATAGTTTTACCTTTGTTAATGACTGATGTATAAACCGATATTGATATTAAATCAAAGTCTATGTGTGTGTAAGTGTCCGGTCAAGACTCCAACTGCCACCAGGACTGTACCTTAGGTAACGTTGATATCACTGTTTTGATTACAGGTGGTACAGGTAGGGCAGGTCGTGATTACAGTTTACATCTGAATTTCAGTTACTTGTTCATAAAATATTTTGCCTATAACAGCCAACAGAATATGTTTTGTCCGTGATTCACTAGAATACTTAATGTGCTCTCAAATGGCGTTGCTATGTATTTTACTATTTGTATCAGCACATTAAATTTACGCCTTGACATTTACTACTTGTTACCAACATGTAGCAGCTTTTGTATTCAGTATTTTTCCTGATGTCATTCAACAAATAGGGGAAGAATGTTGATATCGATGTTTTGTTCACGGTGCACATCTGGTTGTCAGTGATCCATTAATATAATTAACAGTATCACTTTGCCTATTGCAGCTAACGAATTCCATTTAGACAATGAATCAATATAAAATCTAATTCCCATTCAAATCGTCACTAGGTGTTATATTGCTTATATTTGCATATAGTCACTTCTTGTTGACAACGAGAGTACAAGTAGTAGACGTATTTGTATTTTACAGGGTGTCAGCACAAGATATGGGATGTAATGTATGATGACTCATGTCCGGAAAGCACAAAACAATAACAATATGGTAATGCTGAAAGGTTATGCATGTTAAAAGTATTACAACTGGAAAGGACAACCTGAAATGAAAGTCAGCTTAATATAAAATTGTATGACCAGTAAGTAAAATAATTCCTATCTGCCAAGCGATGGTGTTGTGTAATGTACATTAACATACCACAGATAATGATACTGTTTATTATTACAGTTAATATAGCGGCGTGTAACTTTACATCTGGGGACAACCATGCTTACGCCACCACCGGGCAGGCAGCCTGGGATACTGATGGTGTGACGTCAGGGCCGTGTGCATCAGTCTCGTCCCTATACCCAGCATGGGAGGCGGAGTTTACACAGAAAAGGACAGTTACTAGGATCAAGATATTCTCGGAAGGTACTGTGTCACCATAAACACAAGATAACGAATGCGTACTAATACGGACAAAATTAATAGTACTTATACTGACAAGGTCTTTACATCGGACAAGTATTTTATATGAGACATCTTAAACATTATTTGACCAGCTTTGAAATCTATTATGTTACAGCAATGCTAAAACACACCCGAATATGTATTTAGTGTAAGGTATTTTGTTCATTCTTCTCAACATATTCCAGATCAACAGGATGACGTATATGTGTCTGTCGATGGCTGAATATGTCACGCCCCGGACTCTTCCTACATATGGCAATCAGAGTACTACCTGGAGTGTGATGTACCCGTGACGGGGATCAATCTCATGATCTATCGCCAACCTACAGAAGATGCGAGAATGCTGAATCTGAGTTTCTGCGAGGTGGAAATATACGGTACTAGAAATATATTTGCCTAAACCACTCAACGGTGTTATCAACGTTTGGCTTGACTCTTAAACCTAAAGACATATCCACTCCTCTTTTGTAGTTGATTCCAAAACTACATAAAAATCTTTGCAAAGAGAGATATATTGCTGGTTCCAGCAAATATACCACCAAATCCCTGTCTCAAAGATTAGCCATAATCCTTATTACTATCAAGGAAGGACTTAGGACTTTCTCGATATTCACAGAAAGATTTTAAGACATGCGGAATTAATAGATGTGGATTCTCAAAACCTCAGAACCGTTTCAGCGTTGTATATGACCAACTTAAGGGAAACATTCATTCCCTGATCAATGGGGCATAAACAGACGCGGTGAACAACGAAATACCTACACACCTATCTTCAGAGGTTCAGGACACTTTGTGGGGCGGTGGGTTTAGCCTAGTGGTCAAAGCGTTTGCTCGTCACGCAGAATACCCGAGTTCGATTCCCCACATGAATACAATGTGTGAAGCCTATTTCTGGTGTCCCCTACCGTGATATTGCTAAAATTAAACTCACTCACTCAGGACACTTTGTCAATAATGAAAGCAAATGTCATTGGAATTTTACAGAGAAAATAATGTGTGAAATATTTCTCATTGATAACACTTTTGTAAAATTTATGGTAAAACATTTGGCCATGAAGTAGACATTCCCATGGGCACCAATTCTTTCATGGTAGAAATGGGGAGGACATTTCCAAATTTGATGCATCAGTGACAAAAACAATGTCCGATGCAATTTTGACATATACCATACGTTCCCGAATTATACAACTGACTAGACTTAGCATGTGTTTATGACGGGTGCCACCGGTGGGGCACGATACGCTCATCTTTTCGTGAACACCTGGTATCACCACTATTTCATAGTGATTTATGGACACATGCTCTGTCATAGTATCGCATGGTAACAATCGCTGGATTGTCTGGGCCAGAATCGATTGTTTACGGCTGTAATACTGCTGATACAAGTATATACTCATGATTAAGTCACAATTGTACAAACGACTCTGCTTTTAGCAGATTTTTTTATGGATGTGGAAAGTGTTTTGTCGCTTCTATTGATGAATAGCAATATATACTATTGTCAAAAGATGCAAAATATTCTTATTATCAAGACTAAAGCTATACACGTCATACGATCGTAGTCACGATATGGCTGAAATATTTCCGATGTGACTTTATATTTGTGAGTTTTCACTCACTCACTCATGTAATCATGAGATCACTCACTCATGAGATCACTCATGAGATCATCAAATGATAACATAGAACGTCAATGCAAAAGAATACCCAGTTTTGACTATTTTCAGAAACAAATTCCGAAAACAGAAAGTTACAAAATATCTGTTAAAATTATATAAGATGCTCGCTTAAAGGATAATCATGTCCTGTTCTACCAGTAGCACCCGTCACTCACAAACTTGTAAACTATTTTGTTGTGTTACACTGCACAGCTGTACTCATGCGCCTGTGAACAAACCAGACAAGCAAAACAGACCTCGACTTGGGTGTACCTAGTCTGAATACACGAGACGTTCACTAACACCACCAGGACGCTGGCTTTGATGGGACGTTATAGAAATGTGTTCTGGTCAAACTTGAGGATATATGACATCAACGTTAGATGAAATCCATCTGACTGTGTGTGCGGTTGTATATCTTCACGAAACTGATATCTGAATCAGTATCATTAGCCGAACGCTTAAGGTCTGGTTAAGTATATTGATATACTGTCGACTGCAGACACTTTACCGCTTCCAATCAGACACATGTGTAGCATTAGAAATACCTTCCATTCAAGCTACGTATCAATATAGAAAGATATGCATGTGTTTGTTTAGCTGTACCGCTGGAAACGTTTTCTTCAATGTCTTCTTTCAAAACTACTACCATGCCAACAACATCCAAGACATTGTCTACGACAAAAGTGACTACTTCACCAGCGTTGTGGGTCACTAAGTCCACTACTGCACAAACATCCAAAACAATGGCAACACCACCAACAGCGACAGCACACACATCGGAAACATCCACGCCACCATCTGGTGCAGCAGGTAAAGGAAGTGATGTATGTGTTTGGGGGGTTCTTCAAAGACGAACGGGTTACATTTTTGCAGCTTGTAGTTCTTGTCATAGCAGAGGTACGCGCAGTCAATAACCAGTTTAAATTGATATTGCATCTATTGAAACAGACTTGGAGAAGGATTATCGTTACACGTGACAATTCAACAGCAGAATTTGTAAGTGCATGTTCACATGTCATTAATGAAATAAACAACAGTTAAATTGTATACTCGGCCAAAACTATGGTAATATGTCCCTTCGAGTCTTTCACTATTGTTAATCACTGCAGATGATCAAGACCGATTTATATCGCTGACCTTTTGTGTTTGTATTACATTGTGGGTACTATCTCACGTGCAAACCCGACACGCCTGTAAAACATTTCACCATTACAAATAATATATACTATGAGCTTATATGATTAAGAATCAAGCAGGTCATATGTAAGGTGCTATTGCAAAGGAGAAGTCTTTTAGTATATAAAGTCAGATATATATCTCAGCAGGCGTAAAATACCACTTTCAATTCTGAAGGAGCAGTATTCAATTACATTATGCTGCATTATGACGGGTGCAAAAGTCGTTTGTGTTCTAGCTAAAAGAAGCATGTCATTGTTGAAAAAGATATCAATACGGCAAACAAATGTCTATTTTACGTACACAAATTTAACTGTTCAATGTGTTAATATTTAATGTGTTCGATTTCCACGCTTGAATGTATTGCTACACTTTCAGAGTCCCCCGATAGCAGGTTCCCGTTACTGTACGTCATTATCGTGGGTGCTGTGGCTGCTGGTGTCGTCACTGTTGCGGTTGTTGCTGTTGCGTGTGTGAGGTATGGTGCAGCTATCAACAGTTGGTGAAGTATTATGTTCGTGATACAAATGTTGTCTAGGTTATGATAATAGAGCAAAATAAAATGCTTCGCTGAAAGATTAATGGGGATAGGCTGACCTAAAAATTCTGTTCAAATTTCCTCCCCTTTGCTATTGACAACGATAACGTCAAAACACCCTGACACAAAGTCCCTCCTTAACGAGAAGAAACTATACTTTGCACATTTGGACAGAGGAAACTATTTCTCTGAGGTTCTGTTGACACTTAGAATTAACACATCTGTCAAGAAGTGGAATATGAATGAAATGAGTACATCTGTTCTATCAGAGGAATTTGGTTTGGTTATTTCACCCATAATTCAATGTTTCAGGAGACAGAAAGGCAAAAGGACCCAAGCCAGAGACGCTGAAGAAGCAGTTGTCCCATCTTATGAAATGTGTGTAGCGGAACCCTCTGATTCTACTCAGTACCAGATCATACAAAGCTACAGAACACCAAGGGGATGGTCAGAACAAGGGTCCATTTATGTTAACACGAAAACAACTACCAGTCTTGAGAACATTAATGAAAACGAATGCACCTATGTGAACAACGGATACGTGAATGATCAGAATGTGTCAACTGGAACATCATGTTATGTCAACGTTGGTTCTAATAATCAAGACATCGAGAAAGCGGGAGAATCAAACATTTATGTTGATACTACTGATTTTAGTCTGTACGAAAATACCCTAAATATCCGCACTTAAGTTTGATCCCTGCTGTTAGTCAGGTGAAACATAACTCGCATGAAGCTATTAATGTTGCAGTATCTTCCGTGTAGACAATCATATTCTAGTACTTTCCTCATAAAGGCGCGGGTTTCGGTGGATGGTCAAATAAGAACTGTCGGAGTGACCACGTTTTCGAACAATTGAAATAACTCATTGACATGTTTTTGGAAGTGGAATGGTTTTTGTCTTTCGAATGCTAGCTCATCAACCAGCCCTCTGTATCAACAACCAAGTCATTGTAAGGTTTTAGTGTTCAAATCTGCAAACACCTGATAGTCAGTAGGGGCCAGATCTGGTGAACCTGGACGTAGAGGCTCGTTTCCATATTCTGGTACAACAGCCATTTGTGTGACTGGAAGACTGGCCTGACATAGGACACCATGTCGAAGACGCCGCATCGCTTGTTTGACCGTTTAAAGTCATTAACACCGCACATAAGTGTGACAACGTTCACGCTAATTCTGCTTTCGACACTCTTTCCATGTCATGTTCATGCACTCATATCTGTATAATACTTATAGCTTAATGAAATTAACGAACATGTGACTGACATCGTTTAGTAAGAAATATTGCATGTGTATTCAGCGTTTCACGAATAAAATAATTGTATAACTCCACTATCGTTCATATTATATTTTCCTTGACCATAGTTTTGTGTATAGCTTGCTTGATAACGGTGTTAGCATCCATCTACATCGAAACGTCGCACCCACTGCAATAAATATGTTATCCATATTAAAAATCGGGCTTCTAAAAGATGTTTCATGAACAAGTAAAATCCAGATTCCCATCTTCTGCGAGTTTCATTTTAAAGAGTACGTGATACTGATTTATGGTATTCCCCTTCTTGAGTATAAACCTATTTCTGTATGTCCTATTTCAACTGATCTTGTGTGATTATTTACTCATTTCAAAATTTAGTCCTATGCATTTCATAGTGGGAATACGCATAAAAGAAATGTTTAAAATGGTTTGGTACCTTTAGCTCTTAAGCCACATGAAATTCTTTTTGACCCCGCAAACTGTGGCCTCGTATCTCTATTTCGTTTTTTTACTTTTACACATTTCAGATAAACAGTTGTTGTCCTTAGTTTGATCATCGATGGTGATATACATATACAGGTCATATGTGTTTGCTTGATCCAGTAACAGACCCGTGGCCGTAAATCTTTGACACCGCCTTTCAGATACTTTAAATACAGCGAGATCGTTTTAGAAAGGTGCTCATCATTTTTCCAAAGACTACAAATGAAACTGGTCCTCACAAAACAATATTTCACCCATTCTAAGACTTTCGATGTCGAGCTAACCAACCGTCAGAAATGTAAGCAGTGGCGCCTAAAGATATGCACCTTAAACCATAGTTGGAACAGGTAACATATGTCTCCTAAATATGTTACGTCGTGGCTATTTTGTGTATGTATAAATACCTCTAAAAAACACACACACGCGCACGCACACACCCCCACCTCCCCACCACACACACACACACACACTCCAGCAACAACACATTTCAAAATTAGCCAGGAGTGTATAGCTCTGAAGTTCTTCGTTAGCATTGATTTATTGTCAGGTTATTTTCTGCATAAAAGGTAGTCCAGGCTATATCGCCATCACTTCTGGGTTGTGTAGCTGTGATACTAAAAGGGCAAGTGAAGTATAACAGTTTCACAACACGGAAAAAACCTGTCACATTGTTAGAGCAGCTTGAGCTAATCGTGAAATCCTGATGCCTATACTGATTCTCAGTGATTTACTCAAATTTGTTACCTCTAGTTCCTCTACTTTCCACACCCAGTGGAATATGTTTCGATTGCTAATCGAGACGGGTTATATTGTCAGGTATTGTCGGCGTCTCGCGTTTATCATCGATCTGCCCAGGTGCTACTGCATTGTTAGGGGGTACATAATGATTTGTGACCTCCAAACATCGCCCTGCTGTACCATGCTAGCAAGTGTCCTATCCTGATAAGTATTGAGCAGCCACTGGGAGGTTATTAGTTGTTACAGTAGTTGCTGTGGCAGTTGAGTCATTTATGGGAAATGCCAAAAAAATATAGTGATACCTCATTGCAGATCATATGTTTATGACAACATCCGCAACACACATTACTTATCAAGAGGAAAGTTATCACATTGTAGACCTACACACATTTTCCAGTATACACGAAGGACAATTATTCAGATATCAATCGTTTGATAATCGACACTGGTTATTACCAGGCATTGACGTTTCACGTTCATCATCGATCTGCCCACGTACTACTGCATTGTGTACCATGCTAGTCAGTGTCCTATACTGATATGTATTGAGTAGTCTCTGGGATGTTATCAGTTGTTGCAGTAGCTGCAGATATGGGAGATGCCCAAAGATGTAATGATGCCTCACCTCTTTGCTGATCATACCGTTTGAGACATCTCTTCATATACTCTTTAATATACTCTTTAAAAAGGTAGGGGAACATAAACTGTCAATTTGGATAGAAAGTATAAGCGTTAACAAACTATTCAAAGGCAGACATCCTATGAATGCACCACAATTTTCCTTATCATCACCGCTAGACACAACGCATGGGATGCGGGCACACATCATAGTATCCCCATACACGTTCATGGAGTGTCATTCTTGAATTCGACGGTTTTTCAAGAAGGACGATAAATCACTGCAGACCATTAATTTTGAGTCATCTTGCATCACAAAGTTGTTAGTGTTTGTTTCAAGAAGGTGCTTTTTTGCTTGAAAATAAAAATTGTACACATGCAAATTTCACGTCATACACCAGTCATCTTTCAAGAACGATTACTGTACAAACATTGGTCATAAGGAAGTGCAAGCGGTGATGCACCCTCGAAACATTCATAATCATTATATCAACATTGATTGACTCCGATATATCTGCCAATTTTTTCAATCGTTAATTAAAACCACAGTTTTGAGGAGTACATTACTTATCACGAGGAAAGTTATCACACAGTAGACCGACATGCATTTTCCTGATAGACACGTATGACGATTATTCGGATATCAATCGTATCTCATTCAGTTTACAAATAATTGTACAAAAGG
The DNA here is from genome assembly GCF_003918875.1 of Haliotis rubra. Taxonomy (NCBI): domain Eukaryota; kingdom Metazoa; phylum Mollusca; class Gastropoda; order Lepetellida; family Haliotidae; genus Haliotis; species Haliotis rubra. The sequence goes on along the minus strand of NW_025765147.1, from coordinate 160,950 downwards.
GACATACTCCATTTTATAGTCCGACTGCATCACAATCATGTGTTTATGAATCACCATCAAGCAGGGATCACCTCAGGTGTGAGCACGCTGACATTGAACGGCGGATTTAATATTCATTTTTCTGAAATAGGCAATTATTGTATTTATATACCATACCATAGCATACGGACGACCTGGCTTACTGTACCCTTTGTAGTACACATGCTGTATTGTACTGAACAGTACATAGCAAAATATATCTTCTGATTGATGTGTGACTATGTTTCACTCACATATATTTACCAGTTGAAGGAGTGAGCTTCACTGGTGTGGTTGTAGTGTCATTTCTGATCTCGCCCCGCCTTAATGAATTTAATTTAATGGCATGGTCTCCAAGGATGAATTCATTGCACGTCATACTCAACCATTGTGGAACCATGGTTACCCAGAACGCCATTGCTTACCTGATTCTGTTGCTTGTCTGGAGCCTGCAAGGTGAGATACATGCTTCTGTTACTCACACATAAATATGGTGTCAATGATGAAATACCTACATTCCTATAATCTGAAACATGAGCATACACAATGACACTTGCATTGGGTTCACAGACTAGTGCCCTGAAAGCAAGTGTTTCTAAGAATGACCATAATATTAATCATTTTAGCAGTCGATATTTATATTAACTCAAAACCTATGTTTGTTACAGCGTCCGGTCAAGACTCCAACTGTCCCCAGAACTGTACCGCAGGTAACGTTGATATCGATGCTTTGATTTGATGCTACAGGTAAAGCAGGTCGTGATTACAAATTTGCACCTGTTTTTCGCGGCCAACGGAATTTCTTTTGTCAATGATTCGCAAGAAACCTTATAGTACACTCGAATCGCGTTGCCATTACATTAGGGTTTATTTTTTCACATTAAGTTTACGTATAGACATTTACTACTTGTTGACCACAAGAGTGAAAATAGGAGGACGCGTTCAACCACATCGTCATTCTCTGCCCGACTTTGCAGGTGAACAAGACATACACGGAGAGAGCGTGGGTGATGACGGCCCCGGACGCACAAAGTGGATCCGGGAACGCGCCTGCAAGACTGGTTAAAAGCTTACTACAACAAATTTAAAGGGAGTCGACGCTGTTCATCCTGACGACTGCAGCGCCAACAAGGAAATGGTTAAAAACCGAGACATGCTGTCGTACCTGGCCTGTCAATCAAAAACACAGCGTTTGGGTGCTGACGCAAAAAATTTAACTCGGTGCTCAAAGACCTGCAGGAGCAGATGCGATGGGTCGCCCTGTTTCACTGCAAGGACAGGGATTCGTTCGAGGAACGCTTGCGTAGAAAACGACGTGATTCCGAGCAAACAAGAATGCGACCGCGTGAAAAAACAGCTCGCCGAAACGAAACAAAATTGAAATTGCTATTGAAAAACAGACCAACCTGTAGCATATAAAATTCGCTAGCTTAAGCAAAATTCTAGCAAATTCAAGCAAATTTTAGAAACTTTAGCAAATCTTAAGCATAACTTACATGTTCAAAATTTTCGTTGCATGTTCTTGACTTTTATCGCTGTGTTTCGCGTGCGTTGATTTTATTTTATTAGATTTAAAAATCGTTTGCTACATTATAAGATGGAGTGCAACGAACTGCTCGAGCAAATGATGGATAATAAAAAAAGCGACAACAAGCGGGAGAGACTGGTGGCGCTGGCTGTCGGTGGCAAAGCCAAACAATACTTCGATGGGGACCTCACTCCCTGCAAAAATGCCTGTGAAAGAAATCGATGAGCTGTACTTGAGGGAAGCCACCGAACAAAATGACGAAAACCATAGGATCGGCCATGACGCAAATCTACGTCGGCGTCGCGTCGTATTTCCTTCCCACCCACCGGAACGTCGCCTGTACATGTGCGAAGACCTCGAGAAAGATCCGTTCATCAACCATGGATTGAGCTCTGTCAGCTGCGACATGTTCCACTGATATGGCATGCTACTGGCTCTTCTGACCGCGGTGATCATCACGGCTAATCATTGCTGATTTAAATAAAAATAATATAAACAATAATAATAATGAGATGTTATCGACGATGGAGGAGATGGTTCCAGAACAACAACCGAGGAGGAGGCTGTTCCAGTGATTAATACCTTCACCAGAACAAAGAATCCTCAAAAGGTAGCTGGTCGCAAAGGCTGGCTAAACAGCAGAAAAAAATATTCGTCAATGGGCCCCATACGCCATAGCAGTGGCATGCATCACCGTCATCACCGCATTGCTGTAAAACTTAAAAACCGCACGAGCAGCACCATTACAAGCAACATCATGTTATAACCACGGTAGAACCGCGTAGCACCGAATCGAACTTCATCCAAGATCATGTTATAATACGATCACGCCATTCAAACGTTTAAGGACGTGGACGAAGCCATGCATGTATTATCTCATCACCGGCAAACGGCTCGAACCTCTCGGCGAGGAACCCACCCTATCTCAATATTACACGACTTTCCCCGGGTAAAAAGACCGGGAGCTGATCTTCGTCGCACTCTGTTTAGCCGCGACCGTTTTGATCGTCAATCAATTAGACTATAATATATTTATGTGCATATAAAATATATGTGTATATGTGTATAAAGATGGGATGGGACGACGCACCATATCATTTGTCAGTACGTGCTTCTGGGAAAAACCGAAACCTGTGGCAGGAAATGCACCACCGACTATTGTGTCCATCTGAAAAGGTATTGTCAATAATATGTGTGAAGTGTGTGGCATAGGCGTGAAATGTCATTATCGCCGGATGTGGTCCGAGGTCATCTGATCTACTTGACGAAAAGAAATTATCTCAACGAACGCAACCGAATACTCAGAATAAAAAAATTAAAAAAGATTTTATGTGCGCTTTATTTCAAAACTCGTCAAAGAGAAGAATGACGGATTATCTGCCCAAATTTAAACAATTAGAGATGTGATTTCACATGTGGTTATAGTGAGTCTATTAGAGATTCGACTTCCCATCTCAATATAATTATTTATTTTAGGAAAGCTTTTGTTCACACATTGATATAGTGACAATGTTTACCCTTCAAGCATTGAAAGCGATGGCCAAAGAATGTGGCGTGGTTGGTTACTCCCGATTGAAGAAAAAACAGCTATTGAAATTACTCGATGTTCAGAAACCTCCCACGGTCAAAGAGCTCAAACTCCGAGCTAAAGAACGGGGGTTGAGAGGTTATTCCAGACTGAGGAAAGCTGAGCTGATCGAACTCCTGGAAGACAATGAGCCGGTCGAATTACAATTCCTACCGACGGATCACGTGTTGGGGAAATATTTAAGAGGCTGACAGATGACTGTCCAGTCTAATATCGATGTCAACGATGTTAAACCTCTGATCGCCAGCGAAAGTAAGAAAGAGCTAGATGATTTAAAAAGTATCAAATACCAGCTCACCCTTAAAATGTCGCTCAGCAAACAGCAGACGGACGGAAGTACCGAGTACCTCGAACCTTAACAGGAAGTCGTTCTTCAATCCGACTTGATCCCTTTGACCCTCAATACCTCGTTGCAACAAATACAAGAATCGTTGGAAAAATTTACTCATAGAGGCTCCGGATTGGTGGTTGATACCATCTATCTGGATATAGCGATCTACAGGCCGTTTAAAGGCAGATCGTACCTAGATTTGCCTCCATATTACAAAAAAAACCAAGCCATCATTAACGTTAAAAACAATGACGATAACTGCTTAAGATGGGCACTGGCGAATAGACCTTCCAGCTATCCCACAGACGATGGGCTTAACTTCAAAGGTATAGACGCTCCCAAACCATTTAGCCATCAACGTCTTCGGACACGATAAGGACACGGTCATGCACAGATTAAGCTCCGCTCCGGAAAACATACCCAGGATCAATTTATTTCTTGTCGAAAAAGGGGCCAATTATCACTACACGTGGATTGAAATCTTAAGCCGACTGTTGAATGATCAATCCAACCACAAGGAAAAGAAACACCTCTGCGAAAGCTGTCTGCACGGCTGGACGCGAGCTGACCTGCTGGAAGCACAAAAGGAAGACTGCCGAGGCGTGGGACGAACCGCGATCAGGATTGACATGCCCGAACAAAAATAAAAATATGATCCAATTTAACTATTATAAAAAAATGCCCATGCCTTACGTGATCTACGCTGTCTTACAACTGCTCACAACAGTTATCCGCTGTCTCTCGGACGGTTAAAAGTGCACCAGGACTGGATGTCAGACTATCAGCGGGACTTGTTGGGCATGACGAAACCAGCTCAGGTGGAAAAACTCGCGCCCAACTTGATGAATAAAACCAAGTACATCGTGCATTATAGGAATCTGAAACTGTATTTATCGCTGGGTATGAAGCTGAAAAAAATACACCAGGTGCTCAAATTTAATCAAAGTCCGTGGATGGAACCCTACATTCGATTGAACACCGAGCTGAGAAAACAAGCCACGAGCGACTTTGAGACAAATCTCTATAAATTGATGAATAATTCGGTGTTTGGCAAAACGATGGAAAACTTGAGAAAACGCATCCATGTGAAATGATATGTCCTTAAACCATGATGTACAATACAATGACGGTAAATGATCAATACGTCCTTGTGATTCCATCCCTCACTTTTAAAACTGACACCGTAAGTCCTCATGATGCCCAATAAGGTGGTCTAACTTTGGTTGCTAGTGGTCTATAACATAGTTTTAACTTATCCTGAATCTTCTGTTTTTAAATACTGACCTGGTTTGTTTCATAATTGAACTGTGATATCTATCCTACAGTTTTAATGTCCTTTTGTAGACATGAATCAAATAAAAACTAACCTTTCTGTCATTGATATATGGCTGCAGTATTGTTCACTTTTGGATGTAAATATGTATACTTTGTCCATTTAACACACGTTGAGAAATTAATTTATATTCAATATATATCCTTTAATATGCAAACGTGTATGCTCATTAAATGATTCGGCTTTCAAACGACGATAAACACATTGATAAAAAGTTATAATATTTGTATCACCACTGATTCAATGTAACTATGTCCCCATACGAAGTTCAAGGGCAATAACATTTAAATATAATTATTTAACCGTAGAATATTTGTTATTTTACCATGGCTAAATTGTCTAAACTTGTGACAGCTGAAGGGATCCCCAGCTAGGGTACATGCAGGAAGCAAATGTACTGAAGTTCAAGGGCAACTATCTAGTATGGTGATCTACCTTCAAATGTTGGCAATCTAGAGCCTGTTTTTACATTGTCTTGTCATTTCTAGTTAACATGTTTTAGAATTAATTACTAGTTTTAAATGGATATCTGTGATATCAATTAGTAGTTTTACTTGTTCTTCGTTAACTGACTTTTATTTCCTTGATCTACAATATAATTATTAATTGTTCGTGTCACGATGTGGCTGAAACATTGCTGATGTGACGATAAATATTTACTCACTCACTCACTCAAGGGCAATAAACAGCGGTTTCAATGTCATACACAACTTTCGTGGTTACAAAAATATCTTTAGTGAACCCAAAAATAGGCTGCATCTTGAATACGACTTCGGCCGATATGGTTTTGAAATACTTTTGCGTTTATAACAAATAGGACTAGATGCATGCTGACTAATGATCTGCGAACATGTGATGTAACTATATAGGCACTGTGACATATGTGTGATAATGACACACTCTGGATTTCTAGGATTTCGTTTCACTCTATGATCAAGAGCATAAATTTTCGTGTAGCGGATATTTGGTAATCTTGATTATTTTAGAACTCACAAATAGTACCTTTCCTTACATCAAATGCAAATACAATTGTTTGCTGTACAAGAAAACCTCTCTTCCAGAGTATACCATTTTACGTCGTCAATATGCCATGCAATAATACATGTATATTCAATACAGGTACAACCGATCGACGTCTGTTAAAAAATAAACCCAAATAACATTTAGTGAGATTTCAATGAAAGGTCAATTCTTCTCATTTTTAAAGTAAACCAAAAACATTAACAAACTGTTCATACACCAATAATAGCCGAAATGTTTCCTTTTCCGTAAAATCCTATCTCAAACAACGTTTTGACACGTTGATTATCGCATTCTTTCAAATCGGACATAAAAGTAGATAAATAATATACACACCTGTATGCGGAGGTAAATGTTGATCAAGGCACACGATGACTACAATTGGGAAAATCCACAGAGAGTACCATACATTCATCAGTCCCATCATTTAGAAACCTAAATACCAGCAGACAACCAGGGAGGTGAAATGTTATCTTTACAAAAGCTGACCAGAAAGAAGCGTTATGACAACATGTATCGTATTTATCAGTGTGATATCGCGTGCAGCTGTAGCGTTACATATTGATCGAACCATCATCGAGTCTATGTTATCAGCGTCAGAGTCTAGATCGGGTTGTTTATATCATTCAGCCCGTCATCCCATGGTGACTTAATCGACAGTATTATTTGGTACGAATGCCCGATGATATGCATTTTATTGACGTATTTGATCATCCATACGTGTCCCTATCATCAATACCTTCCCGTATTTTGTCGTTGAACTTCCTCTGAATTAGCCTTTGTTGTGCCGAGAAGAATCAGGATGTTTATTGAATGATAAGCTATTTCTCATACACATTACTTTATGAGTGTTATAGAAGATAAGGTTCTGATTCAATATTGTGTGCTGCGTCTTGTATATATCTAAACCTTTTCAGACCAATTATTTCCTTTAGTGTCTTGTTTCTAACCGATACATTATACAAATTTCTTTGAGTGGCATTTACAAGCTGATATGATGAACAGGAACGATTTTTGTATGGATAGACTTCTATTTGCAATAGATGCGACGTTTCCACGTGGATGCTAAGACCGTTATCAAGCAAGTCACCTGCACTTGTACATACACTTGTGTTTCTACCTTCGCTTCTGACCCGTGAAGATCCGGGTTAGAATCGGTCTTCAGCAACCCAAGCCTGTCGTAAAAGGCGGCTAACGGGATCGGTTGGTTAGGCTCGCTGACTTGTTTGACACATATTATCATCGTATCCCAATTGCGTAGATCGATGCGCATGATGTTGATCACAGGAATGTCTGGCCAAGACTCGATTATTCACAGACAGCCGCCACATAGCTGGAATATTGCTGCTTGCGGCGTTAACGAAACATCCAACCAACCAAGCTTAGCATCTAATGCTGACAAGACCACAGAGTTGCCTCTTTTAGACGTACCCGAACAGTACGTGACTTCGACCTGATAAAGATCATAGTTTTGCACCGTGTGGTGTCATATGTATCATCTCAAGCTTTCCGGCACTAGGCATGACATGACACGACACGACATGACATGACATGACATGACTGAAACACGACACGACATGACTGAAACACGACATGACATGACTGAACCACGAGATGACTGAAACATGCGTAAACTGATGTTGAACCGATCTCACTCTGTAAACACAGAAACGTTAACACGTAAAATAGTTTATCATACAGAATAAACTGGATTGTGAATAAATGTTTGACATTATCTGCTTATCAAAATGTTCTGAAAACAGAGTAGCATTAGTTTTCCTGATGCAGGACTGCGCATGTTTTGTGCCTTTCATACTGTGTCGTAGTTGTACAGTCCTTTATACGCCCTGCAAACCTCATTATAACATTGCTTGTCGAATAAATACAGCCACGTCAGTGTAGTGTAGTCGTTATTGGCAGACTGAAATAACTCTCACTGGTGAGGAAGTATGTAATCATTTGTGATCCAGTCCGATTTTAACGGACGCCATGGTATGGTCATAGTCACACATTATTTTCAATAACAAAGATTACGTATGGAACCATGACTACTATCAACGCCATTGTATACCTGATTCTGATGCAGGCATGGAGTCAAGGTGAGACACATACATATACCAGATGAGGAATCATCTACATTCCAAGTAATTGGAGACATAAATGTACATAGATCTTACAAATTGTTTTAATTATGAATGCATATAAATTGCACATTCAAACAATCTTTCTTAGTTTTACCTTTGTTATTGGCTGATGTATCAGCTGATATTCATATCAACGCCGAGCCTATGTGTGTTACAGTGTCCGGTCAAGACCCCAACTGCCCCCAGAACTGTACCCGCAGGTAACGTTGTTGCTTATTTTATATTACGGCTGCTTCAGTTAGGGCAGGTCAGGAGTTCTGTCGCATCCTGACAAGATCTTCTGCATACATGGTCTGTGGTATTTAGCCTCAACAGCACGAATGCCACCCGCTGTTGCCGCTAGCCTTAATTTCTGTGGCTTTCTTTATCAGATCTTATTACAAACTTGTAACAGTGTACCTTGTAAGATGTTTTTGTTTTCCAATATTACGAACACATTCACATAGGATAACGACGACCTTTAACAAAATCAATTCTTCAGAACAGATTAATCAGTGAGTATCAAAGTTAAAATTTGCGTCCAGTGTTCGCTAAACCCTTGTGGTTGCTAGACATGTGGAAACTAACTGAGTGTTGGCAACCAATCTCCTACCCAGATTTCCATTCGGCAAGCCAGCATAGTACCTCTGCCATTAGGCCAGAAAAGATGTGACGATTCGTCACATCTTGCACCGTCCATTCAATATAATGTACATATGTCTTAACTCTTTTATTTTTGACGAGTCTAAACATCTAATTAAACATCTTTGATAGAATGGTTTAGTTTCACTGAGAAAATATCCTAAAACATGTAAGACTATTTCGATTTGCGTAGCGATCCTTTGTTTACATAGGTTGTACGGCTCCACGTGCTGTCATCGAATCCGACAGAGAGCAAACGATGCAACCAGTTTGATATCTAAATATGTACTGTCATGAATGTTACTGTCGCAGTTGAGGAAGAATATATATGTAACTATGTAAAACATAGTGAAGAGCGCGCCGAAAAGGTTGCGTAAGACCAGTCTCTTCTTATTATGAATATGCGCGTTTGTTTACAATGTAACAAGAGAAAAGTCAGGTCACGTGATTTGCAAATTAGCCTGTGGCAGTGATGTTATGCTTAGTCGTCACTGCGCAGGAGTGTGGTTGACAACTACTTAAGATGCAAAAAATGGCATTAAGCAAATTTGACAGGAAATCAAAATCAAATTTAACAACTTTGCCAGAGGTTGATTTTGGTTGTTTTTTGGGGGGGAAAGACATATGAACAAGAGAATACAGTTGGCACAAATATTTGCCCGTTATCGAAAATGTGTAGGTCTAATTAAATTATGGGATTTTTCTACTGGCCTATTTACAAATACATTGCAGACCGCCTCCGTGGTGTACTGGTTAGAGCGTCCGCCTGGAGAGTGGAAGGTCGCGGGTTCGATCCCCGACCGCGTCATACCAAAAGACGTTAAAATATGGTACTTGATGGTCCCTGCCTGGCGCTCGGCATTAATGGGTACAACAATGACTGGTCGGCTCGGAGTCAGTAAAATGTGTCTGAGTGGGGTATTCATGCTTCACTGCGGCATGGTATCTCAGTGGGCTAGCACTGTACAACCAGCTTCAGTCTGGGCTAGTACAAGCAGCCGCACATACACATACACACGCATGCACGTCGCCATATGAGCGAAATATTCTCAAGTACGACGTTAAACAGAATTTCATTTTACCCCACCTCACCTCACCTCACAAATACATTGCACATTGAAACGATGTTTCATAGTTTTACCTTTGCTAATGACTGATGTATAAGCCGATATTCATATTAAATCAAAGTCTGTGTGTGTTACAGTGTCCGGTCAAGACTCCAACTGCCACCAGGACTGTACTTTAGGTAACGTTGATATCATTGTTTTGATTACAGGTGGTAGGGCAGGTCGTGATTACAGTTTACATCTGAATTTCAGTTACCTGTTCATAAAATATTTTGCCTATAACAGCAAACAGAATATGTTTTGTCAATGATTCACTAGAATACTTAATGTGCTCTCAAATGGCGTTGCTATGTATTTCACTATTTGTATCAGCACATTAAATTTACGCCTTGACATTTACTACTTCTTACCAACATGTAGCAGCTTTTGTATTCAGTATTTTTCCTGATGTCATTCAACAAATAGGGGAAGAATGTTGATATCGATGTTTTGTTCACGGCGCACATCTGGTCTTCAGTGATCCATTCATATAATTGACAGTATCACTTTGCCTATTGCAGCTAAAGAATTCCATTTAGTCAATGAATCAATATAAAACCTAATTCCCATTCAAATCGTCACTAGTGTTATATTGTTTATATTTGCACATAAGTTAAAACAGTCACTTCTTGTTGACAACAAGAGTACAACTAGTAGACGTATTTGTAAACAAGGTGTCATTCAGCACAAGATATGACATGTATAAACGACTTTACGTTTTTATCATGAGTGAGTGAGTTAAGTTTTACGCCGCACTCAGCAATATTCCAGCTATATGGTGGCGGTCTGTAAATAATCGAGTTTGGACCAGACAATCCAGTGATCAACAGCATGAGCATCGGTCTGCGCAATTGGGAACCGATGACATGTGTCAACCAAGTCAGCGAGCCTGAGCACCCGACCCGTTAATCGCCTCTTACGACAAACATAGTCGCCTTTGGTGGCAAGCATGGGTCGCTGAAGACCTATTCTACCCCCATCTTCACGGGTCTCGTTTTTATCATGCCTCATGTCCGGAAAGCATAAAACAATAGCAATATGCTAATGCTGAAAGGTTATGCATGTTAAAGGCATTTCAACTGGAAAGGAAAACCTGAAGAAACGGCATAATATAAAATTCTACGACCAGTAAGTAAAATAATTCCTATCTGCCATGCGATGGTGTTGTGTAATGTACATTAACATACTACAGATAATGACACTGTTTATTATTACAGTGAATATAGCAGCTAGTAACTTTACATCTGGGGACAACATTACTTACACCACCACCGGGCAGGCATCCTTGGTTACTGATGGTGTGACGTCAGGGCCGTGTGCATCAGTCTCGTCCATATTCCCAGCATGGGAGGCGGAGTTTACACAGAGCAGGACAATAACCAGGATAAAGATATTCACGGAGGGTACTGCGTCATCAGAAACACAAAATAACGAATGCGTACTAATACGGACAAAATTAATAGTACTTATACTGACAAGGTCTTTATATCAGACAAGTACTTTATATGAGACATCTGAAACATTAATTGACCAGCTATTATGTTACAGCAATGCTAAAAAAACACCCGAATCTGTGTTTAATGTAAGGTATTTGGTTCATTCTTCTCAACATATTCCAGATCAACAGGATGACGTAGATGTGTCTGTAGATGGAAGAATATGTCACACTGCGAACTCTTCCTACATGTGGGAACCAGAGTACACCCTGGAGTGTGATGTACCCGTGACGGGGATCCATCTCCGGATATATCGCCAACCTACAGCTAGGATGCTGAATCTGAGTTTCTGCGAGGTGGAAATATACGGTACTAGAAATATATGTATTTGCTTAAACCACTCAACGGTGTTATCAACGTTTGACTTGATTCTGAATAACGAAATACCTACACACCTATCTTCAGAGGTTCAGGACACTTTGTGGGGCGGTAGGGTAGCCTAGTGGTTAAAGCGTTTGCTCGTCACGCAGAAGACCCGGGCTCGATTCCCCACATGGATACAATGTGTGAAGCCCATTTCTGGTGTCCCCCGCCATGATATTGCCGGAATATTGCTAAAGCGACGTAAAACTAAACTCACTCACTCAGGACACTTTGTCAATAATGAAAGCAAATGTCATTGGAAGTTTACAGAGAAAACAATGTATGAAATATTTCACATTGATAACACCTTTGTAAAATTTAGGGTAAAACATTTGGCCATGAAGTAGACATCCCCATGGGCACCAATTGTTTCATGGTAGACAGGGGGAGGAAATCTCCAAATTTGATGCATCAGTGAAAAAAACAATGTCCGATGCAATTTTGACATATACCATACGTTCCCGAATTATGCAACTGACTAGGCTTAGCATGTGTTTATGACGGGTGCCACCGGTGGGGCACGATACGCTCATCTTTTTACGTGAACACCTTGTATAACCACTATTTCATAGTGATTCATGGACACATGCTCTGTCATAGTATCGCATGGCAACAATCGCTGGATTGTCTGGGCCAGAGTCGATTGTTTACGGCTGTGATACTGCTGATACAAGTATATACTCTTGATTTAGTCACATTTGTACAAACGACTCTTCTTTAGCAGAGACCTTTTGTGAATGTGAAAAGGTTTTGTCGCTTCTATTGATGAATAGCAATATATAATATTGTCAAAAGATGCAGAATATTCTTAATATCAAGACTAAAGCTATACACGTCATACGATCGTAGTCACGATATGGCTGAAATATTGCCGATGTGAATTTTATTCGTGATTTTTCACTCTTTCACTCATGAAATCATGAGATCACTCACTTATGACATCACTCATGAGATCATCAAATGATAACATAAAACGTCAATGCAAAAGAATACCCAGTTTTGACTATTGTCAGAAACAAATTCCGAAAACAGAAAGTTACAAAATATCTGTTAAAATTATATAAGATGCTCGCATAAAGGATAATCATGTCCTGCTCTACCGGTAGCACCCGCCACTCACAAACCTGTAAACTATTTTGTTGTGTTACACTGCACAGCAGTACTCATGCGCCTGTGAACAAACCAGACAAACAAAACAGACCTCGACTTGGGTGTACCTAGTCTGAATATACGAGACGTTCACCAACACCACCAGGACGCTGGCTTTAATGGGGTGTTATAGAAATGTGTTCTGGTCAAACTTGAGGATATCTGACACCAACGTTAGATGAAATCCATCTGACTGTGTGTGCGGTTGTATATCTTCACGATATCTGAATCAGTATCATTAGCCAACGCTTAAGGTCTGGTTAAGTATATTGATGTACTGTCGACTGCAGACACTTTACTGCTTCCAAATCAGACACATGTGTAGCATTAGAAATACCTTCCATTCAAGCTACGTATCAATATAGAAAGATATGCATGTTTCTTTAGCTGTGCCGCTGGAAACGCCCTCTTCAATGTCTTCTTCCACAACTACTACCATGCCAACAACATCCAAGACATTGTCTACGACAAAAGTGACTACTTCACCAATAGGTACAGCGTTCACTGTACTACTGCACTAACACCCAACACAATGGCAACACCAACAACAACAACATCACACCCATCCGGAAACATCCACGCCTACATCTGGCGCAGCGGGTAAAGGAAGGATGTATATGTTTGGGTGTGTTCTTCAAAGACGAACGGGTTAAATTCTTGCAGGTTGTAGTTCTTGTCAAAGCAGAGGTACGAGCAGTCAATAAGCAGTTTAAATCTCACATTGATATTGCATGTATTGAATCAGACTTGGAGAAGGATTATCGTTACACGTGACAATTCAACAGCAGAATTTGTAAGTGCATGTTCACATGTCATTAATGAAATAAACATCAGTTAAATTGTATACTCGGCCAAAACTATGATAATATGTCTCTTCGAGTCTTTCACTATTGTTATTCACTGCAGATGATCAAGACTGATTTATATCGCTGGCCTGTTGTGTTTGTATTACATTGTGGGTACCACATCACGCTTGTAATTATAATATGTATATCATACTCGCAGGTACGCACATAAGAAGAAAACACTTTTCACCATTTACTAATTATGTATACTTTGAGGTTATATGATTAAGAATCACGCTGTTCATATGTAAGGTGCTATTGCAAAGGGGAAGTCATTTTAGTATATAAAGTCAGATATATTTCTCAGCAGGCGTAAAATACCTCTTTCGATTCTGGAGGAGCAGTAATCAATCACATTATGCTGCATGGTAACGGGTGCAAAAGTTGTTTGTGTTCTAGCTAAAAGAAGCATGTCATTGTTGAAAGGATATCAATGCGGCATAGACATGTCTGTTTCACATATAAACATTTAAATGTTATATGTATTAATATCTAATGGGTTTGATTTCCTCGCTTGAATGTATCTCTACATTTTCAGAGTCCCCTGATAACAGGTTCCCGTTACTATACGTCATTGTCGTTGGTGTGGTGGTTGCTGGTGTCGTCACTGTTGCAGTTGTTGCTATTGTGTGTGTGAGGTATGGTGCAACTATCAACAGTTCGTAAACTATTATGCTCTTGATACAAATGTTGTATAAGTTATGATAACAGAGCATACTAAAAGGCTTCGCTGAAATATTAACCGGGATAGGCTAATCTCAAAAATCTGTTTTCATTTGCTCCCCTTGACAATGATAACATCAAAACATCCTGACGCAAAAGTCTTCCTGAACTGGAAATAACTATACTTTCACTGCACATTTAGGCAGAGGAAACAATGGCATAAGTACCTCTGTTCTATCAGAGGAATTTGGTTTGGTCGTTTCACCTGAACCGGGTTTTCAAATATTGTTTGGAAGCACCATTGTAAAGTCATATTCATAATTCGATGTTTCAGGAGACGGAAAGGGAAAAGGCCCCAAGACAAGAACGCTGAAGAAGCAGTTGTGCCATCTTATGAAGAGTGCATAGCGGAACCCGTCGATCATACTCGGTACCAGAACATACAAAGCCACAGAACACTTAGAGGATGGTCAGATCAAGGATCCATTTATGTTAACACGACAACAACTACCAGTCTTGAGAACATTTCTGAAAACGAATGCACCTATGTCAACAACGAATACGTTAATGATCAGAATGTGTCAACAGGAACATCATGCTATGTCAACGTTGGTTCTAATAATCAAGACATCGGTGAAGCGGGAGAATCAATCATGTATGTTAATACTAATGATTTTAGTCTGTACAAAAATACCCCAAATATCCTCACTTAAGATTGGTGCCTGCTGTCGTTCAGGTGAAAAATAACTCGCATGGAGCTATTAACGTTGCGGTATCTTCCGTTAAGACCATCATATTCTAGTACTTTGCCCATATGGGCGAGGGTTATGGAAGGACAAATTAGAAGTGATCACATTTTCGAACACTTAAAATAATTCATTGACATAATGTTTTTGGAAGTGGGATGT
The DNA here is from genome assembly GCF_003918875.1 of Haliotis rubra. Classification (NCBI taxonomy): domain Eukaryota; kingdom Metazoa; phylum Mollusca; class Gastropoda; order Lepetellida; family Haliotidae; genus Haliotis; species Haliotis rubra. The sequence goes on along the minus strand of NW_025765147.1, from coordinate 145,837 downwards.
TTTGGTTTTTCGAATCCTAATCCAGCCCTCTGTGACAACCACCAATAATAACTTAATGATTCAATATTCAAAGTTCAAAACACCTTAGAGTCAGTAGAGGCCAGATCTGGTGAACCTCGACGAAGAGGTTCGTTCCAACAACACCGCACATAAGTGTGACAACGTCCCGCTAATTCTGTTTTAGAACTCCTTTCCATCACATGTTCATGCACTCATATAATACTTATAAAGCTTAATAAAATGGTAAAAGTGGTGCGTTTGTACACGGTACCATTTAACGAAAATGTAACATGAGAGCGTTCAATAAGACATATTGCACGTGTAATGAGCGTTTTATGAATAAAATCATTGTTCAACTCCAATATCCTTCATATTCTATCTTCCTTGTCCATAGTGTTGTTTATCACTGGCTTGAAACGTCGCACCCACTGCAATAAAGATGTTATCCATAAAATAATTGTTCCTGTTCGGCTTCCAAAAGATGTTAAATGAACATGGAAAATCCAGAGTCTCGCCTTATTCCTATTTCATTTTAAAGAGTACGTGATACCGGTTTATGGTATTATCTTTCTTGAGTGTAAACCTAATTCCGTATGTCCCAAAATAACTTGTGAACATCCACTGATGTTATGTGATTATTTACTCATTTCAAAATGTAGCATAAAACAAATACTTAAAAGGTTTTGGTACTTAACATTTTAGCCCTTAAAGGCACACTATCACGTCACACTTCTCTAAAAATCAATATTGCATTTCTCTCATTAATAACTGTAACTATCAGCCCCCAGCGAAACTACTATATACTTTATTCCGAAAAATATTACGTTTTACAATTTGAAATTTAAAAGTTCAAATGAATTAATGCAACATTGCATTAGATCGACTCTCGCGCCCTCTACCGACCGACCGTTTTTTCAAGCGAACCTCATAAAGTTATGTCCCTTGGAACGCTCGTTACGATTATCCTAGTAAGCAACATGTGATTGCGGAAAAAACACCGACAACACCGCGTGCGACAGTTTTCGGCAGTGCGACAGTTTTCGATATGTCTAAAGTTCTAGCACTGATATCGACGCACTTGACTGCCATTCACGCTTTCAGGTCATTGCCAAGTAAGGGGTAGTCTAGGCTCTATGGTTATCATATCAGGGTTGGGTAGCTCTGACACAAAGGTCAAGTGAAGTGTAACAGTTGCAACAACACGGAAAAACCTGTCACATTGTAGCTTGTGCTTGACGTGCGTCAGGAGGCATTCAGGCTATTCGTGAACTCATGATGCCTATACTGATACTCAGTGATTTACTCTACTTTGCTGTTAACACCAAGTGGAATATATTCCGTTTGATACCCGAGACTGGTTATTGTCAGGCATTGACGTCACACGTTCATCATCCATCTGCCCATGTACTACTGCATTGTGAAGGAGTGCGTACTGATTTGTGACCTGCAAACAACGCCCGTTGTACCATGCTTGTCAGTGTCCTCCTCTAACAGTTATTAAGTATTCTCTGGGATGTTATCAGTTGTTACAGTAGCTGGTGTGGCAGTTGAGGCAGTTATGGGAGATGCCCCAAACTGTAGTGACACCTCTTTGCAGATCATGCCGTTAGTGACAACATCTCATGTGGTAAATACCCGATGCACTTATTTACAAATATCAGAGTTATAAAATACTGGTTAAAATTACTGAAGATGCCTTCTTATAGGCTACCAAAGAAATGTTACAATATGATGATGCTATTCGATAAAAATGGACACACAAATTGGGTTTCTGCTGTTAGACATTTTCTATTCTCGAAAGGGTTTGGTTTTGTATGGAACGATCAGTATGTTGATTCTGAGGGTAAGTTTATTTTAGAACTAACACAAAGATTAAAAGATATCTACTTGCAAGAATGGTTTGAAAAGATATCACTTTCCAGTAAATATCTGTATTATAAGGTGTTTAAATGTACTTTTGACTCCGAAACTTATCTTTCATGTCTAAACGTAAAAAAAGTATAGGATAGCGTTAAGCAGATTGAGATGTTCTTCACATGATTTATCTATCGAAAGTGGAAGATTTAAAAATGTCAAAAGAAAATAGAACTTGCAAACTATGTGATCTTAACCAAATAGAAGATGAATATCATTTTCTTTTAATTTGCCCTGCTTATAATTCCATCAGAAAGTTGTATATTAAGAAATATTATTGTGCCCATCCAAACCTTTATAAATTCTCAGCATTGTTGAATAACAAAACCCATACTATACTTTAAAACTTGTCCATGTTTGTTTACTATGCCATGTTGTTTAGGACAGAATATATCTCAGAACACAATGTAACCTAAAGTTGATTATTTTCCCTTCTTCATGTATATTATCCGTGCGTGTAAATATTGATTTATAAATGCATTGTACTACAGGCCTGTGGCCTTTCAGTACCGAAATAAATATATATATATATATATACGACAACATCTCTTCATATACTCATGCCACATACTTTTTAAAAAGTAGGGGAACCTGAAGTATCAATTTGGATTGGAAGTATAAACTTACAAGACATACGTCTTATGAAAGCACCACAATTTTCCTTATCACCACCCATGGGATGCACGTGACATGCACAACGCAGTAGCCCGATGCACGTCCATTGGGTGGCATACTTGATTTTGACGGTTTTCAAGCGGGTCAATAAATCTCTGTAGACCATTAATTTTGACAATCATGTTGCATCACAAATTTGTTAGTGTTTCATCCAGCCTGTATGTTTTGTTTGAAGATGAAAATTGTACACATGCAAATTTCATGTCATGCACCAATATTTTTTTCAAGAGCGATTACTGTACAAACATTCCTCATAAGGAAGTGCAAGTGGTGATACACCCTCAAAACATCCATAATAATAATATAATCATTGATTGACTCCGATATATCTCCCACTTTCTTCAATAGTTAATTAAAACTGAAGTTCCCCGACTTTGTTTTGAGGAGTACATTACTTATCACGAGGAATGTTATCACAGTAGACCCGCACGCATTTTCCTGTAGACACAAAGGACGATTATTCAGATATCAATCATATCTCAGTCAGTTTAGAAATAATTGTATAAAAGCGACATACTCCATTCTATAATGCACCGACTACATCACAATCATCTGTTTAAGAATCACCATCAAGCAGGGATCACACTTCTGAACACTCTGTCATTGAACGGCGGATTTAATATTCATTTTTCTGAACTAGGCAATTATTGTATTTATACACCATATCATAGCATATACCCGACCTGGCTTAATGTACCTTTTGTAGTACACATAATGTGTACAGTATATTAACAGTATATAGCAAAATTTATCTTCTGAATGATGTGTGACTATGTTTCACGCACATATATTTACCAACAGAAAGAGTGAGCTTCACTGGTGAGGTTGTAGTGTCATTTCTGATCTCGTCTCCTCTTAATGAACTTAATGGTATGGTCTCTAAGGATGAATTCATTTCATGTCATACTCAACCAATGTGGAACCATGGTTACCCAGAACGCCATTGCTTACCTGATTCTGACGCTTGTCTGGAGCCTGCAAGGTGAGCTGTATACATCTGCTACACACATAAATCTGGTGCCAATGATGAAATACCTACATTCCTAGAACCTGAAACATGGCCATACACAAACAATTTAGAATAAACATGTGCAGTGACAATTGCATTGGATTCACAGAGGAATGCTTTGAAAGCAAATGTTTCTGAGAATGACCATTATATTAACCATTTAATCATCAGATATTCATATTGACCCAAAGCCTCTGTACGTTACAGTGTCCGGTCAAGTCTCCAACTGCCCCCGGGACTGTACCTTAGGTAACGTTGATATCGAAGTTTTCATTAATTGTTATAAGAACTTTCTCACTTGCTTTTCACGGCCAACGGAATATGTTTTGTCGCTAAACCACTCGAAAACTTATCTCGTTGCCAATATACTAGGGTTTATAGTTCACAATTATGTTTTCGTATAGACAAGAGTGTAAGTAGGAGAGTTAGTATTTAGTATTTAACAAGATGTCTTTCAACAAAAGGGGCAACACACTGTAACGAAGATGATGTTGGAAACAATACAATACTTCTTCGATCTAATGGACAGATGCTGAAAGGTGACGCAACATATTTTAAAGATTTAAACAACTTTGATGACAAATCAAAGAGAAAGAACATTCTCTGGATTCTACAGACAGTAACTGGAATCCCCATATTGGAATGTGATGAATTTAACATACAACAGATAATGATACTGTTTATTATTACAGTGAATATAGCAGCGAGTAAACAGTACTTACACTATCACGGGGCTGGCATCCTGGGTTACTGATGGTGTGACGTGAGGGCAGTGTGCATCAGTCTCGCCCATATTCCCAGCATGGGAGGCGGAGTTTACACAGAACAGGACAGTTACCAGGATCAAGATATTCTGCAGAAGTTCTGTATCATCAGAAACACAAAATAACGAATGCGTACTAATACTGACAAATAGTACTAATACTGATATATGAGTATCTTTATATGAGGCAAGTACTTTATATGAGACATCTTAAATATTATTTGACCAGCTTTGAAATCTTTTATGTTACCAGTAATTCAGTGTGAGGTATTTTGTTTTTTCTTCTCAAAACATATTCCAGATCAACAGGATGACGTATATGTGTCTGTAGGTGATCGAATCTGTCACCCCCCCGCAAAACTCTTCCTACAGATGGGGACCACAGTACAGCCTGGAGTGTGATGTACCCGTGACGGGGGACCATCTCCTGATACATCGACAACCTACAGAAGATGCGAGAATGCTAAATCTGGGTTTCTGCGAGGTGGAAGTATACGGTAGAAGATATATGTATTTAGTCAATAATGATACATAATTTTGCCCAATCATTGGGATTATTTGTTTGGCACCATTTAGACATAATGGAACCTCGACTTGGCAAAAACGGCTACATATCTTATGGCGAAAACGGCACCAACTAAAATATTATATGGAAAACTAGTTTGTTATTAGATATTTAAATTCAGATAGCAAATACATCTACTGTACCGACAGTGATTCGAGGGAAGTTCACTAACACCACCAGGACGCTGGATCTGACGGGACGTTTCACAAATTGACCGTTGAACATTACTGAAGATATATGAGATCATCCATAGACTGTTTGAGCGGTTGTATATCTTCACAAAACATATAACTGAATCAGCGCAATGCTTACGGTCTGGTTAAATATACTCATGGAAACAAATAAGGGAACACATGAAAGTACAAATGTTCCGTTATTTATTTCCTGATTTTCACCCACAGTGCAACCTTGAGAAGAAACCTGGAAAAGAACAAAGGAACTTTTGAACTTTCATGTGTAAATTGTCGACTATGAATACAAAATGAGATTAGAAAGTCGTCAAATGTAACGTATATTGTATTTGAGATTTCACTGTCTTAGTAAAGTACAGATTCTAGTACTTTTGTTGGGTTGAGTCCTATCACAGCAAAAAGAACAAGGTACAAGGTTCCATTTTTCCGGAAACCTACATGAAACTGGGTAATGTCAGAATCACGTAGGTTTCCGCTCACGGAAACTATGATTGTTGGTGTCCGGCTAACAAGGTTAGTTTCAGCGACTGGAACCTGCCGGAAACCAACAAGGTTAGCTTCAGCGACTGGAAACTGCCGGATACTAACAAAGTTAGTTTCCAGAAATGGAAACTTGCAGTAAAGTATCACTGGTAATTTCCATTGCATAAAGCAACTGGAAACCATCATTGATGAGAACTTGAATGAAACGAACGTAGAGGAAATTAATTTGACTCCATATATACCAGTATATACAGCATATATCCAGAAACCTGTTAAACTGCCCATATATTACATGTATATAGGTTTCAGTTTAGTGATCTCAATGCTTCTGTACACCAGAATTCAAATAAAAGATATTGTCACATAAAATTAATTTCAGGAAAACTTAAACCTAATTGAAAGAATATGGAAACTTAAGATTCTACTTTGTCTCCTTTACGTTTCGTTTGGTAAACTTAATTACAGATAATTTAAACTTATAGATTACTGAGAAACCGGTAAGGCTTCATTAGGTTTCAGTTATCCTGATTTACGAAACTTTGCATTGGGTTTCAGTTACAAAAAGACAAAATACAGATATCAAACCAACTAACGTTATAGCAAACTATTGGGCTATTACATGTACCTTGTTTGAGAAATGTATCCATCAGTATCCACATAATGGAACAATATACCATTGATCTGCAGTTGCCAAAAACCTGTTCCATGTCACGTGACCTTGTTTCATTAGACACCAAAGATAATACACCTGACAAGTTTTTACATAATGTCCACAATTCTTCTAAAAAATGAAATATTGTCGTTAATCCTTGAAGGGAGGTTGCTGTGTCTACACGACAGAATGTAGGTGTATGTGTAGGTGTAGACCGGATGTGTACTATATGTTGTGAATTGTTTTTATCACGATGGTGATTAAAATAATTTGTGCTAAGATTTTCAATTGAAATCAATGAATTATATTTTTGAAATGATATTTTCTTTTCATGCCAGACCACGAATAAAGTAAAATATTCTCTAAAATCTGGTATATTTTACGTATATCACTTGGTTGTACAATATGTTTTATTTTCAAGTTACGAATTTAGTGTTACCCGCATGCTTATCATCACACCTGGGATTCGAACCCACAGACTCAGAGTCAGGCACCTAATCAGCAGCACACAATGGCAGACGCCTAGCCTGCTTAGGCACCACGGCTTCCACAATGTCCGTGGTCCAGACCACCAGTACTAGAATCTGTACTTTGCTAAGAAAGAATAATCCAAAATATGACATGTTGAATTGTCAAATGCCAAATCAGTCCGCTACCAAATCAGATACATTGTATCATATACCTTCCATTCAAGCTACATTGAAATTAAGAAAGACATGTATGTGTTTCTTTAGTTGATACGTCTTCTTCAGTGTCTTCTTCCACAACTACTACTATGCCAACAACATCCACGACATTGTCTACGAGAAAAGTGACTACTTCACCAATAGCATCCTCGACAATAAGTACAGAGTTCTGGGTCAGCATGGATAAGAGTACAACGTCCTTACGTCCATTCCAACACCGATGACATCGGCAGTTGTATCCACTACGGCAGAAACATCAAACCCACCGACTGCGACAGCACACCCATCGGAAACATCCACGCTTCCATCCGGTGCAGGTAAAGGAAGTGATATATATGTTTTGAGGGTTCGTCAAAGACGAACGGGTTAAAGACAATGACAGAGTGCAAACTTCTTGCAGGTTGTAGTTATTGTCACCTCGGAGGTGAGGTGAGGTGAAATTGGGTTTAACGTCGTGCTTACCTCGGAGGTAAGCGCAATTAATAAACAGTTTAACTCTCAGATTGATATTGCATTTATTCAAACAAACAGACTTGGATATAGGTTATCGTTGCACGTGACATTTCAACAGCAGAATTTTGAAGTGTATATTAATGCCATGAATAATACACAGTTGAATTGTTTACTCGGCCAACACAGTGATAACCTCGAGTCTTTCATTGCTGATAATCAAGATCGATTTATGTCGCTGACCTTTTGTGTTTGTAATGCATGTAATATATGCATATAATTCACTCGCATGCACACATACAAGAAGAAAATACACCTCATCATTACTAATTACATTTACTATGAGGTTATATAATTAAGAATCAAGCAGGTCATATGTAAGGACTATGAGAGTTGGTGCTAAGGGGAAGTCTTTTTAGTGTATGTAGTCAGAGATATTTCTCACCAGGCGTAAAATACCTCTTTCAATTCTGAAGGCGCCGTAATCAATCACATACATTGCATGGTGACGGGTGAAAACGTCTTTTGTGTCTTGCCTGAAAAAATATTTTCATCCAAAAGAAGCAAGGCATTGTTGAAAAGGATATCAATACCGCTTACAAATGTGTATTTCACCTAAAAAAAATAACTGTTCAAACTGATAATGTGTAATGTGTTTGATTTCCTCGCTTGAATGCATCGCTACGTTTTCAGGGTCCCCCGATAGCACGTTCCCACTACTGTACGTCATTGTCGTGGGTGTTGTGGTTGCTGGTGTCATCGCTGTTGCGGTTGTTGCTGTTGTGTGTATGAGGTATGGTGCATCTATCAAGAGATGGTAAAGTATTATGTTCTATAGGTTATGATGATAGAGCATAATTTAATGCTTCGCTGGAAGATTAACGGGGACGAATATTCCGTAACAATAGGCTGATCTCAAATTCCCCTTTGTTATTGACAACGATAATGTCAAAACATCCTGACACTAAGGTCCTCATGCTTTTACAGTAATAATTCATGGCAAAACTACTGCATTATTACACTGCACATTTGGGCAGAGGGAACATTTCTGTGAGACTCCGTCGACACATATAAATAACACCTCTGTCAAGATGTATAATATTAATGACGTAGGTACCTCTCTTCTATCAGAGGAATATGGTTTGGTTGTTTCACCGGAACTGTTAATTTCAACGATAATGTCAAAACACTTAGGTCCTCATGCTTTTACTGGAATAATTCATGGTGAAATTGTACTGGATTCCACTGCACATTTGGGCAGTGGGAACATTTCGTCTACACTTGTAAATAACACCTCTGTCAAGATGTAGAATATTAATGACATGAGTACAGCTTGTTCAGCTTGACCTGAGCTCCATTAAATAGGGGAGCAGAGAATGTTATTAATGTTCGTGCGAAACATGCATACGTGGATTCGTTACAGTACTTGTCCCAGAAAAAAACACTTTTGACAAAAAACATAATTTCATGTTTTACTTGAAGTGTTTTTACAGTCAAGCTTGATTTACTAACTTTACAATGTCAGTTACTTTCACAATCCGATTCACTCTCGCTATATCACTCTCTTGACCCAGTTCAATTATCACATTTTCTAAATTTTGAATCATTTTAGGAAGCACCATTGTAATATCATATTCATAATTCGATGTTTCAGGGGGCAGACAGGACAAAGGCCCCAAGCCAGGGACGCTGAAGAAGCAGTCATGCCATCTTATGAACTGTGTGTAGCGGAACCCGTCGATCATACTCGGTACCAGAGCATACAAAGCCACAAAACACCAAGGGGATGGTCAGATCAAGGATCCATTTATGTTAACACGACAGCTTCTACCAGTTGTGAAAACACAAGGGAAAACAAATACACATATGTCTACAACGAATACGTTAATGATCAGAATGTGTCAACTGGCACGTCATGTTATGTCAACGTTGGTCTCTATCAAGACATCGGGGAAGCAGCGGGAGAATCAAACATGTATCTTAGTACTAATCACTTTAGTTTGTACGAAAATACCTTAAATATCTGCACTTGATTGATCCCTGCTGTCATTCAGGTGAAACCTAACTCGCATGAAGCTATTAATGCTGTAATATTTTCCATATAGGCCATCATATTCAATTACTTTCATCATATATGCGCTGGTTAGGCTGGATGGCCAAATAAAAACTGTGTGACCGCGTTTTCGAACACATAAACTGATTGACATATGTTTTCATAAGTGGAATGGTTTTGTCTTTCAAGTGCTAGTTCATCTACCAGCAATCTGTGACAACCACCAAGTCATAATATTAACGTAAGGGCTCGGTGTTCAAAACACCTGATAGTCAGTAGGTGAACCTGGACATAGAGGCTAATTTCCATATTCCGGTACAACAGCCATTGCCACGTGACTGCAAGGCTAGCCTCATGAAGGACACCATGTTGCAGACTGCCGCACCGCTTTTTTACCTTTGAAAGTCATTAACACTGCCCATAACTGTCACAATGTTCACGTTAATTCTGCTTAATATATGTATAATACTGTATAAAGCTTCAAAAGCTTCGAATGGTTGCGTTTCTACACGGCACCAATTAACGAAATGTAACTGACATTCTTCAAAAAGATATGTTGCATGTGTATTCAGCGTTTCATGAATAGAATAATTGTATAACTCCAATATCGTCCATGTATATAATCCCCTTGTCCATAATGTTGTATATCACTTGCTTGATAACGGTGTTAGCATCTACATCGAAACGATGCCTCAATTGCAATAACAAACTTGTCCATAAAAAGTACCTGTTCATCATACCGGCTTCTCAAAGTTGTTAAATGAATAAATATAAAGAGTCTCATCTTCTGCGGATTTTACTATGGTATTCCCTTTCGTGATTGTAAACCTAATTTCTTTTGGCCCAGTATAACTTGTGTAACCTCCACTGATCTGTTTGATTATTTACTCATTTCAAAATTTAGCCTTACGCCTTTCATAGTTGGAATATTCCCCCCAAAATACACAAATAATTAAACGGTTTCGTTTACCGTCCCTTTTAGTCTTTCAGCCAAACAAATTCTACCTTTTGACCCCGCAAACTGTAGCCTCATACCTGCATTTGGTGACTTTTACACACTTCAGATACACAGCTGTTTATCCTTTGATCATCAATGGTGACTGTTTTCCTATACATATTGGCATAAGTGTTTGTTTGATACCAGTAACAAACCTGTGACCGTAACTCTTTAGCAAGACCATTCAGATCCTTTAAATACAGCGAAATCGTTTTAAAAAGGTGTGCATCATGCATGTATATATGTATCACACCTTTTCAAAGGACTACAAATGAATGCGGTCGTCACAAAACAATATTTCACCCAGGCAAGGCTTTCAATGTCGACCTTACCAACAGTCAGAAATTTTAAGCAATGACGCCTGAAGATGTGTCTGAAACCATAGTTGGAATAGGTAAAATACCTCCTAATATACATTGTGGCTATTTTGTACATGTATAACTACCTCTAAAACGGCCTCGAAACAGTGCACACACGACACACACACGCGCGCCAGCAACAACACATTTCGAAATTAGCCGGGAGTGCATAGCTCTGAAGCTCACGCTCTCTGACATTGCCAAGTAAGGGGTAGTCCAGGCTACACCGTTATCATATCAGGGTTGGGTAGCTCTGTCCCAAAGGCAAGTGAAGTGTAACAGTTCCAACAACACGGAAAAACCTGTCACATTGTTAGATTAGCCTGTGCTAGTGGTGGTGCAGGGGGCATTTGCATTATTCGTGAAATCCTGATGCCCATACTGATTCTCAGTGATTTACCCAAATTTGTTAGCTTTACTTTCCTGTTTACACCCTAAGTGGAATATGTTTTGTTTGATAATCGCGACTGGCTATTGTCAGGCATTGACGTATCACGCTCATCATCCTGTACGTTCACCGTGAGGAGGTGAATACTGATTTGTGACCAGCAAACAACGCCCTGCTGTACCATGTTAGTCAGTGTCCTATCCTGATAGTATTGAGCAGCCACTGGGAGGTTATTAGTTGTTACAGTAGTTGCTGTGGCAGTTGAGTCATTTATGGGAGATGCCCAAAATATAGTGATACCTCATTGCAGATCATACCGTTTATGACAACATCCGTGACACATATTGCTTATCACGAGGAAAGTTATCACACAAAAGACCTACACACATTTTCCTGTAAACACGAAGCACGATTATTCAGATATCAATCGTATCATAATTCTTTTACAAATATTTGTATAAGGCGACAACCTCCATTCTATAATGAATAGTCTGACTACATCAGAATCATGTGCTTATGAATCACCATCAAACAGGGATCACCTCAGGTGTGAGCACTCTCAATGAGATGCTGCGTTTATTTTCGTGTTCCTGAAATGGCCACATGTTGTATTTGCATGACATGTCACAGCCTACAGATCACCTGGTTTACCGTTCACTTTGTAGTACACATGATGTGTAAATATCAACATCTTCATCAGTGCAATGTCATGTCTTCTAAATGGAGTGGGACTGTGTTTCATACAGATATATTTGCCAACCGAAGAAGAACCCGGGTGTAACAAATCCCTCAAATTACCTTTTCTATTCAGACATTTGACTTTGGACATTTTGTTTCGAATTCGTTACTGTAAATTTATCGTTCTGTAGGTCTGGACTTGAGAACCCTGTCATTGACGCCATGATCATCGATTTACGCAATTGGGACACTATGGCAACCACGCCAGCGAGTTTACCTTGTGTTGCAGCATGTATTAATATCATTCCCAGAGTCTGGAGATATATGTGTTCATCACACAACAATATATTATCCATGCAAGCCGATGAACAGCAGTATTGATAAGGAGGCCTGGGAATGAGTGAGTTTAATTTTACGCCGCTCTTAGTAATATTTCAGCAATATCAGGGTGAGGAACACCAGAAATGGGCTTCACACATTGTACCCACGTGGTGAATCGAACCAGGGTCTCGGCGTGACGGGCAAACGCTTTGACCACTAGGCTACCCCCTTGATAAGGAGGAAGTGAATGCAGCTTTGCAACCATTGTAACCTGCATATATGGCGTTTTTAGTTTGTGCAATTTTACAGTGATAACTCTGATACTTTATCACAGGTACACGTGATGAGAACAGTCTGGTCACATATTGCTTATCAGGAGGAAAATGATCACAATCTTGACGCACTGGCGTTTTCCAATACACTGCATATGATCCTTTAATCCACTACATGTCCTCTTAGTAAGAACATTGAAGCAGGCCTTTTCACTGAACATTTCTCATTGTGTACTCTAGGACATGGGACGCAGTTTTCGATGACTGTTCACACCATGCTCGTTTTATTGAATGTGTCCTATCTCTGTGAATATATTTCCGTGAATATATCAACGCATATATGAATATCTACCGGCAATGTGTCGAGCCAAATGCGCAAAAGGCTGTGAGGAAGTGAGCTGGTTGGAGTACCTCATTGCATGCTTGAATAACTGTCACGGGTGTGGTTGTAGTTTCATTTCTGAACTAGTTGCTTCTTAATGGATGTACTTGTGTGGCCTCAAGGGATGAATTAATTTCATGTCTCAATCAGCAAGTGTGGAATCATGATTACCCAGAACGCCATTGTTTACTTGATTTTGATGGCTGTATGGATCCCGCAAGGTGAGACACTCATTTACATCTGATGCCAACGAGGAAATACCTACGTTCCTTGTGAAAGGAAACATAAATGATCATAAACCACAACAAGTAATTCTAATAACACATAGACAAACATACATCTGATGAGAATGAGGAAATATCTACGTTTCTGGTCAACGGAAACATAAATGTGCATAAACCACAACAAATAATGCACAATAAACATACACTGTACGTTCACCGACGTGCCTTGAAATCAATGAATGACCATTTTATGGACTGATGTACCATTCCATATTCACATGTTAACCCAAAGCCTATGTGTGTTACAGTGCCCGGCCAAGACCCCAGCTGCACCCAGAACTGTACCGCAGGTAACGTTGATATCGATGTTTTGATTATGGCTGTTACAGGTAAGGCAGGTCAGGATTACAATTTACACCTGCTTTTCAGTTACCTATTTATTTAATATGTTGCCCATAACTGCGAACGGAATATGTTTGTCAATGATGCACAATAAGACATCATGTACATTTAAATCGCATTGCAATTAGTTTAGTGTTTATGTTAGCACATTAGGTTCATGTGTAGATATTACGTTTTTACTTTAAATTAAATTAAGTGTAAGTAGTAGCAACACAATATAAAGAATGTAGTGCAGAAAACGATACAATAGTGTCCAATCTGATTGAGATGAAGATATAACAATAGACTAATGCTGAAAGCTGATGCAAGATACTGGAACGTTTTAAACAACTCGTGATGACAAGCCGAAGTAAAAGAACATTTTCTGGATTCTACATGCAGTACGTACAGTTATTCCAACCTGAATCACCATATTGGAATGTGATGAACTTATCATACCACGGATAATGATACTGTTTATTATTACAGATAATATAGCAGCGAGTAACTTTACATCTGGGGACAACAAGTCTTACACCATCACTGGACAGGCATCCTGGGTTACTGATGGTGTGACGTCAGGACCGTGTGCATCAGTCTCGTCCTTATACCCAGCATGGGAGGCGGAGTTTACACAGAGCAGGACAGTTACCAGGATCAAGATATTCTGGGAAGGTATCGTGTCATCAGAAACACAAAATAACGAATGCGTACTAATACGGACAAAATTAATAGTACTAATACTGACAAGGTCTTTATATCAGACAAGTACTTTATATGAGACATCTTAAACATTAATTGACCAGCTATTATGTTACAGCAATGCTAAAAACACCCGAATCTGTATTTAGTGTAAGGTATTTGGTTCATTCTTCTCAACATATTCCAGATCAACAGGATGACATACATGTGTCTGTAGATGGAAGAATATGTCACATCGCGAACTCTTCCTACATGTGGGAAGCAGAGTACACCCTGGAGTGTGATGTACCCCTGACGGGGATCCATCTCCGGATATATCGCCAACCTACAGCTAGCATGCTGAATCTGAGTTTCTGCGAGGTGGAAATATACGGTACTAGAAATATATGTATTTGCCTAAACCATTCATCAGCGCTATCAGCGTTTGTCTTGACTATTACACCTGAAGACATGCCCATTCCTCTTTTGTACTTGATTCCAAAACTACAAAATAATCTTGACAAGGAGAGATATATTGCTGATTCCAGCAAATGTACCACCAAATCGCCAACCTACAGAAGGTGCGATGATGCTGAATCTATGGAAATATACGGTAGAAGTTTTATGTACATGTATTTAGTCAATGACGATACATTATTTTGTTCATATTTTTCAATCACAAAGGATATATATTTCATTGTAAAAACAGTGAAGGATCTTTTCCATAATGTCAATTCTCATTTAATTATTGGATTGTTATAAGAAATTGAATTGTTTCATAAAATTTGAAACCTGTTTTTTAAACAAGTATATGCTTTATAGTTTGTAGTTTATATTAATACCTGATATTGTTAGTGGCTGTATCCACACAGAGTTTGAAGCATTGTAAAATTATGGTCCTCTTTCAGCCTACGTATAAGTCTATCAGCATTCATAACGTAGAATAGTTTTGATTTCAATTTATGTGTCAACGGCTTAAGGGAACGTGTAAATCTGTCAGTACTGTACTTCCCCATGGTCCCTAGTATGGTGATTTACCTTCAGTTTCTGGCGATGCATAGAACGTTTGTAATTTGTATTGTTCTAAATATAACTTAAATTGTAGAGATATTTAGAGATTTTCAATACTGTTTCTGTGATTTTCTAGTTACTTATACTGGCCTTTGTCGACAGGTTTGTATAATTAAAATGTATATCACTTATAACTTGTTTAGTCAGGATGGTGCTGAAATAAAGTCAATGTGACTATACGTTGTAACTCCTTCGCTCACTTTACTCATTTCGTTCTTCGATACCATTAGAATTCATAATATAAAGCATAGCACAGGCCTACGATGCCGTGACTACACGAAATACCTTCACCTTCATATGCACGTTTGTATCTTCAACGGAACTAATGTCTAAATCAGTACCCGTATGCGTAACGGCGTAACGTATCGTTCGCGTTTAACTATACACATGGTAAAAGTACCGCAACACCTGTGATTTTTAACTCCCATATGTCAATTTATATTCATATCATAATTATGTTTGTTTGAATGAGTATTTTGACTCATCGGGCGTACAATACATTAATTTAGTTATGCACGTGTTCCAGTCTAAGGCGAGCATTACGCGCATCACCTGTCATTAAGTAAATGTCAAGTTTCAGTAAACTGTTGTTACACCTGGAAAATGAATTGATGCCATTGTTGATAAACACATATAGGGCCTCCTTAACAGACAACTTCTCACAGATGGCAAGTTACTGGTATACTGAATGCTAACATGTCGTTCAGGGCTTGTCAGTAGATGATGGTTAAGTTGTCATCAGCCGACTGGCCAGAAAACATCAGCAAACTAAGGATGTTATGTTCCGTCAGCTTTCACGACGACCGCGAGTCACAACTCATAGGGAGGATACAGGCATTCTCAGAATCCCAAGACATTACCCGTTTTGTCAAGTGGCGTAGTTAAATCAGAGTGGCTTCCACATCGTCGTTTGTCCATCAGATTGGTCCAAAACTACCTAACTTCGGCAGGGTATAGAGCCAGACAACCTATCAGACGCACGTTGTTATCCCCAGAGCTCACAGCAGTTATGACTAACTTGGTGTAAGCTCGATGCCACTGACGTCAGGGGGGAAGGATCCACTGGTGAGACGAAAGTGGATTTCGTCGTTCATGACTGATGGTCGAGCTCGTGACTAACACCGCAGAAACACTTTAAACTTGCACAACGGAGTATCTTGGAGCAAGTAATCCTTGGATTCATTTTATGGTGTAGTGTTTCCCATCATATGACTGTAAACTTGACCGTTTCACGTTCACACAAAATCTGAATGGGCGACGGTACATCACTGACATTCAAGACAATGTTCTTGTACCACATTTCGATGGCTCTCGGAGATATTTAAGAGGAAATCCATCAAACTTCTGTGCGGTTGTCATCTTCAACTGACTTGGGGCCCGTTCCACAAAGCGATCGTAGCGGTACGACTGTCGTAAGTCTATGTTAAAGCATAGGAGTTACGATCACCTTAACGCTACGATTGCTTTGAGGAACGGTACCCTGATATTTAAATCAAAGGCGAAGCGTTTCGTTTCTGTTTTGATGCAATTACGTTTCATTTCAGATACATTTGTGGTATTAAGATATCCTTACGTCCAATTCAAGGTTCATACAACATATGGAAATGCATTTCTGGTTTTCTTTAGCTGACCCGATAGTAACGTCCTCTACCATGTCTACTATGTCCAATACAGGAGAGTCAACAACCACCACCACGTCCATAACAACGACCAAGCCCACGACATCATCCCAAACAAGCACCGCTGCACCAGTTCCAACAGAGACCTCAACAACGTCGCAAACAAAACCAACGACACAACCTGCTGTTGCAGATACAGGTAAATGAAATACTGATAGGCAAAATGCAAACTGAGTGAATAATTTGGGCGGGCACAACATGTCGCATCCAAAATATATGATCTCATGAGTTGAAATTTGACATTGCATCTGTCAATGAAAATATGCTGTCTTGGAGAATCTATTTGCTCATGACATGTCTACTAAGACTGCACGAGGATGTTGTTTATTAGTAGCGTGGCGCTTAGTGTTTCTTCCACTTTGTTAATGTTACTTAATTATAACATGGAACTTAATTAAATAGTGTACATATTCATGAAGTTCTTAAGTTGCATGTGCCACCCCTGCTTTTGTCCTGAAAGTTTATTAAATGACCCGTGAAAACGGGTGAAAATGAAGTGTGCACCCTCCCTTTTCTCAAGAGTGTGCACCCTCCCCTTCCCCTTTCCCAAAAAGTTGTATCCGCCCCTGCGGGTGGAGGTGTGAGTGAGTAAGTGAGTTAATATTTAACGTCACATCGGCAATATTTCAGCCATATCGTGACAAAAACAATGCATACAATATAAAAATGTTGTGAAGAGTTAAACCTGTCGAAGATGGACAGTAAAAATCCTAGAGTATCACAGATATGAATATAAAACTAGAATGTAAATCTAAAGCATTTTAATTGAAGAAGACTGTACAATTTAAAACACGGGCTATAGATCGCCAGCATCTGAAGGTAGTTGATCATACTAGGGTCCACGGGGACTTACAGTACCTTTGCTACCTGCATGGACCTTAGTTGGACTTACACCATCTCTTCAGCCGCTGGCGATTGTAGGAAAAGTTTAGCCGAATTTTAAAGGAACAAATATACTACGATTAAAAAGTATGGTTGAGCAAGATTGACTTTGACAATTTTGGGACTTACGTACCCTCTCAGGAGGACAATAATTTTACGCTACTTCAACTCCCTTTGAGGATACAGCCACCAACAATCTAAGTTGATAATCTGAACTACCAATTGAATAACTTTCTCTATTTACAAAACATATATCAAAATTCATGTAACAAATCTATCTCTTTTAAAAAATCAATGATTAAATGATAATTAACTTTATTAAAAAGGTCCTTTACTGTTTTGATATTGAAATATGTATCCCTTATGATGGAGAATTCAACACAGTCAAGCAGGGGGTGGAGGTGTAAAGTACTCACGGAAGTAGAAATAAAATTGTTTCGGGAGTTTCTTTGTTTATTACTTCATTAAAATAGGTCGTTTTAACAAATATGAAAACAACTATGTTTTGTCCCAACTAGGTCTTTTAAGTTGATCCGCTATTCATCATTCAAAATACCATTTTACAGGTAAAAAGATTGTATATTTTCAATAAAATAGAAACATGCTATAACTTACGTCACTATCAAGAAGTGGGTGGTAACAACTACCTGCAGCACTGTTTTGACGGGAAGCGATTGTGTTGCTATAGCGATTGTGTTGCCATAGCGATTGTGCAATTGACAATCCAAGCTATCAACTCGTAAAAATAAAAATAGTCAACTTTCAATAAGTGTCATTGTTAAATATATGAAACATGTAATGAGGAAATCCCTAAATCAATTATTTTGTGTGTCAATTAAGATTTATTAGAAATGAAGGATGAATGGTATATAACATTATGCATAAAATATCTTATTTACGCGAACCTATGGAGATTACATCTCATTTGCATACCATAGCTTGCATCAGAAATGTACATTTTAACTTTGACGAAATTTCAAGGGGTACAAATGACACCATTTGCTCTCCTGTAAAACTCATCTATTTCGGATGATTTTACGAAAAGTGTTGAAAACAAAAAAATGTGAAAAACGATAGTCAGAGAATATTTAACAATGAAACTTTAGTTGTGTTCAAAACTACGAAATAAACTCCAAAAAACATTATATTTCCGTGAGGACGTTTGTAATTTAAGATATACCCAAACAGCTTACTAAACATTTCAACGAGCAGATCAATTTACATCCATGCAAGAGGTAGGAAGCAAAGTGTTTTAATCAATATGTATGAGCGATGTCAGTAAAGTAAGTCACGTAATAGTTGTTTCATGTCACCCAGTTGCTTTCAAGAACTTCCAGTTTGGTGAATTTCAGGGACGATGATTGGTGCAGTAGTGGGAGTGGTCGTGCTGCTGCTGATTATCGTCGTAGTGGCAGTTGTCTGCAGGTAAACCCATCTGTGTCTACTGATAACACCATCACGTCGTATTCACATTTTGTTTTGTCACAGGCAAGGACAAGTTAATATGACACCGCTGTTTCAATTTCACGAGTGTCATTAAAATTCGTATTTATCGTATTCTAATTTGTCTGTAAATATTGACACAAGGGTTCACCCAAAACTGTTAGTCATTTGGAGCACTTGTGTATGCATTACCGATCTCTATACTTTTCAGAAATGGAATTAAAAAAAGGTATAACCCAAAGGATGCAGAAGCCAGAGGTAACCGAGCAATGTATTACATACCGAGTGAGTGTGTTGGTTGTCGAGTGAGCGAGCATGATCGGTGGGTGGGTGCGTGAGTGAGTGAGTGAGTGCGTGCGTGCGTGTGTGCATGAGTTTGGGTGAGTGAGTGCCAAGGGCACGAGAAGGGACCTGATATAACTAAAATCATAAGTATAGCATACAAAATGGTATTGGCATATTGGCATCATCAACGACAAACTGTTGTGGCTAATATGGGTCAACATGTGCATATTGGCTCGTAAAAATACATAATATATAACATCTACTGATAGTTGGTTGAGAGTTGTACGAGAACTTGATATTCATGTAATGCATGAATGATCAATCAGCTGCCGTGAGGAATCAAGCAATTAAGATGGATGAAGTCGAACAGCCGAACTCAACAGTGTTTGATCTTAATGAGTTCAAAAGTGTGGCACTACCTACTTACCCGGAGGAAAAATCTGCGTCTCTTAACGGATCCCTCCAGAGCCACATCCCTAGTGCTGTTAGTGTGGCGAATCTCCCCAGCTACATCAGAGAGAAGCTGGATGCTAACAACGCCACGGAGTACGCGGCAAGTACCTTCCCAGTTTCATCTTATGGATACACAAGGCAATTTAGATATTGATCAAACGTAACAGGTGTTAAATATAGGATTACACTTTCTCAGCAAAATACAGATTCTAGTACCTTTGATGGGTTGAGTCCCATCCGGGATTCGAACCCACACTCTCAGAGTAAGGCACGTAATCGCCAGCACACAAAGTCAGCCATCTAATCCATTCTGTCAGACAGTGTGGGTATAAATCCCAGATTGGACTCAACTAAACAAATGTAGTAGGATCTGTATTCTCTGGAGTCTGGAAAAACAAATTTCCAGTGGAGTGAGTGAGTTCAAATTTATAGTCACATCGGCAATATTTCAGCCATATTGTGACTTAAAAAGTTATAAATTAACAATAAACACAATTACATTATAAAACACCTGTCGACAAAGGACAGTAAAACTACTAGATTATCAGAGGGAAAAATTTAAGACTAGTAATAAAATCTAAAATATGTTACTTTTAAATGGCAATACAATATATAAACCGGCTATAGATTGCCAACAACTGAAGGTAGATCACCATACTAGCGACCATGGGGACTTACAGTACATTTGCTTCCTGCATGGACCCTAATTTCCAGTGGAAGTAGCATTACGTCAAGATGCCATACGCTGCTGCAGAATGTAAACACTTATCGTTTATGCTTAAAAACGTAATACTATTTATATGACTGCCGCTCTCTTTCAGATGTTACCGGCCGGCCTGAGGAACACTCATACATATGAGACGGCAGCGAGAGAGGAAAATCTCCACAAGAACCGCTACAACAAACTATTTGCATGTAACATCATTTGTCTTAAGTTCTTAAGAAACAGCAGGGATCGGTTATATCGTGTTGGATTCTCTAACATAAAAGATATATATGCATGGATGTAATGATGATATATTGTAAAACAAAATCGTCATATGACTTGGCGAATGCTTGACTTGCCTTTTCAAGTGTTTGTGATGGCCCAACCGTTGGGACAGCATACCTAAGATTTTCATACACATCTTGTATATCATTTGGGAGGTATTCATAAGCATATGCGTATGATGAATAGTTAGATAATCGTCAATCGTTTTGACAACACATTCCTACGGGTATGGGGACGGTGGGGTAGCCAAGTGGATAAAGCGTTCGCTCGTCACGCTGAAGAGGCGGGTTGATTCCCCTCATGAGTGCAATGTCTGAAGCACATTACCGGTGTCCCCTGCCATGACATTGCTGGAAAAACCAAAGTAACTCACTCACCCTTTCCATTCGGCCAAAGTGACTGTGGTACAGTACATGTTAATACATAACATACGTTACAATGTTATCATTCGTATGCACCACTTTCGATTTGTCACGTATCATCAACAGATGACGATACTCGGGTGCACTTACAGAGCGAAAGTGGGGCAGATTATATCAACGCATCGTACATACACGTATGTAGAGAGAGGCAAGAGCATAAATATGATATAACAAAAACATGATTATATTACGTTTATACGTATTATATATCCGCCATTTAAACCAAGCTCATAAGCTTTCATTGTGTTTCATTCATAAACAAGCCGTGACGATCCCAGTTAGAATCCACTGAATCGGGTAGTCAGACTCGCTGACTTGGTTGACACATGTCATCGTATCCCAAATGCGTTCTCCAGTTCCCATGCTGTTGATCACTGGATTGTCTGTCCCAGACTCGATTATTTATAGACTGTCGCCATTTCGATGGAATATTGTTATAGTATATTGAATAGTGCGGCGTTAAACAACAAACAAACAGACAGAAATCATGAACTTTGATAGAATACATTGGGGTTTTTTTCCAGGGCTTTAAAAGTCCTCTGAAATTCATAGCTGCGCAAGGTAAGTATAAAGTTCTATTTGCCATATGTGTTGTCAAAGTTAAAATAATTAGTCATCCACATCACATAGGATACAGGAGACACAGCAGTCTGACACGCTACAATATCCATCCCTGAAGACTCACAGACTTATTTTCCTGGTTTCAACTTCAAGATTGATCCTAAACCCCGGGCCTGCTCGAATCATACCCATGCTGGTGGTTTTGCTTGCTTCTTACTTGAATCTGAAATACTGTGTGACCGATGTGTAACCCAAACACCTGTATGCCCACGCATTGGATGTCATCTAAAATATAGTTTCTTTTAACTTGGAAATGTTGTGTATAGACATACAGTTTCATGTAAATTATGATGAGACGGTTGGATATCCATGTGGTGTTGCAGAAGACCATTTCTTGTGTCCACCGTTTTGGTATTACTGGAATGTTGGTAAGAACGATATATAACGACACACACTCACATACCAACAATGATTCACAGGTCCCCTGAACTCGACGGCTGTAGACTTTTGGAGTATGGTCTGGCAGGAGGGATCTCGGGAGATCGTCATGGTCACCAATCTACTGGAAGATGGCCAGGTGCGTGGAGAAATTATGCGTTACGTTCAAGGAAGAGGCAATTAACAATATGTTTCAACAAAGAACAGCCATCAAAACAATTCTGATACGTATCCAAACGCTATTAGTTCTACAACTACTATGATTTGATACCCTCATTAAATACAGTCAATAATAATATACTATGTGGTGCAATTGGATATCTTTGAATGAAGTGTTACTTTCGTTTCAGCACAAGTGCCACATGTATTGGCTAGGAAAGGAGAACGTGGTAGTTATGGAAACATCACTGTGACACAGGAGAAGTCTATAGAACGTGCACTACTACACAGTTCGCATCTTCTTGCTGCATCACCGTAAGGTACGTTTGATAGTCAAAGTCCAAATCTCTCTGGTAAGGGAGAGTCTAATGTCACGTGTAGACATAACCAGGGTGGTACCCATGCTAAAGAGACGTACGTCTGAGACGTTTGAATATTTCGGTCAAATCAAAGAACACTGGTATGCTGTCGACAAACCATGAATTATTATCAGTTCGTTCGTCGACTGACTCAGGATGCCCCTGAGAAAATTAGTATAAACTCAGCTGTTCATAGATGTTCAATACCTTGAAGGGATTACAACAGATTGAGTTATCGCCATTGCGTCACCTTTCCTATTGTCATCTTTCAGTTTTTATAAGTGGCATATTTTCAGGAGGACACTCGGCGTGAAGTGACCCAGTACCACTACACCTCGTGGCCAGACCATGGAGTTCCCACGGCGCCCTCTCTCGTCAATTTCTGGAGACATGTCAACATATGCAGCAAGCAAAATGACGGACAAGCAGGACCAATAATTGTCCACTGCAGGTATCACTGTATCGTATTTGCTTTTTACAATGTGTTTGCCATGTCGAAATAAAAGAAATTGCATGCAGTTTGACAAATTCCAAAACACCAAAAATAATTTATCTGAAATATGTGAAAGATAAACGTTGATCCATCAAGGTTGTTGGTAGTGTTAATGCATATGGTCTTGGTGCTGGTTGTTAAGACCAGAAATTGACTCAACTTGATTATATAAAGTCCTTAAATTCCTTCTAATATTCACTGAATAAGGATCCTATTAATACATCACAAAGCTCGGCAACATGGACATCTTGTAACCTCATTAGTTGAGATATAGGGTGAGTTAGGCTAATCTTCCGATTCCTTTAATAGTGTGACAATAGTGGGAGAAAAGGCAGACAAAGCAGGCAATACGTTCCAAGAAGTATCGGCGAATCTTAAGGCTTCTATAATCGGTTCAACCCATGAGGACCAAATTTTATTGCAACAGATATTGTTAATATTCAAATCTAAATAAAAGTAAGTTCTTTAAACGGCATTTAGAAGTAATACACAAGGTAAAGATGTATGGATGTCACCTTCTCTGTTTTGAGGAACACTACATGTACGTTTCGGAATATATTCTTACTCCTACACCTGATGAAGGAGTACAAACGTTAACATTCTCTGAAATGTCTTGTTCCTCAAAATAAAGAGGATGAGGTGAAGGAATAAGAATATACACCGAAACGTAAACATCCATAAATGTTTGCTTTCGCAAAACGTTACAAGAAGGAGTAATACTGCTGTTGGGTTAACACGTTGTCTAAAATAGGAACACAACCAGTGGTACAGAAATACGTTTGTTTGTCCACTAGTGCTGGAGTGGGTCGGACAGGTACTTTCATCGGTCTTGACATCTTGATGAATGAGGCGCTTGTGGAGGAGAAAGTGAACTTCTTCATCGTCGTCCTCAACATGAGGGACCAGAGGATGAACATGGTGCAGACACAGGTGTAGTAGGCATGACTTCTCCAGACAGGAACTGAGTAAACGAATTCTTCCATTCCATGTACTTCATGCTAAATGGAATTGGTTTCTGGGGAATACTGGGTGTTCTTTTGCACTGATGTTCTATACACACTGGGCATAAACCATCTGATCCATATTAGTATATAATGTATTGCGAATGTTTGTGGGTGTTTCTAAATAAATAAAAGGTTCTCCTGGCACATGTAGTATTGTTGGTGTTGGTGTTTGTTCTAGGGACAGTATAAGTTCCTCCACTGGGCTGTCCTCGAGGCACTCTTCAGCAGGGATTCGCCGGTAGTGGCTAGAGAACTGCCAGCTATGTTGGAAGCAGGCAACATCGTAATCCAGGAGGAATACGAGGTGATTCTGGTGACGTTTTGGGATAAATCTATAGTGTTACGTGACGATTCTTTAAACAAATTTACTTATGTAAAGAAAATAATTAACAAACCAAAGTATCTTACGGTAGGATCAAAGTTTAACGAATACTTGAATATGTCCTGAATGTGGATATTAATTTTATTCCAGAATTTGGAAGTTATGATGTCACTCCAGAGAGACCAGAAGACTGACGCAAAGCCAGATCCCACACAAGAAGATGGTACAACAAATTATGCCTTGCAGCTAAATTCTAAAGCCTTTAACACAATATTATCTTGGTAAACATATTTGTCAAAATCTAAAATGTATCAAGTGTGTCATCAAAAGTAACTTCTTACGGAATGACAATTTACTTGAAGAACGATTATGTTAATATGTTGGTGTGGACTTTCATACAAAGTTTTCGGGGTTTATTGTTTCATTCCCTTCGTTCACACATATTCTACTAGTATGTCTTGAGGAAATATGTTAACATGGTTTTCTTTTGTAGGTGATGATCTATTCAATTTCAATATAACACCTCTGCCGGTATGTATTGAGCGAATAATTTCTACAATCATTTTGTTTACTTTTCTTTGTTTTGTTTGTTATACATATTATCTACAGCAAATGCAGGACGAAATAAATCCAAATCTGCCAATTGTATGGATGAAGAAAATATATTATTTGCTTTCAAAGTCGTATTTCAACAAGAAGGGCTTCCTCAACATCGGAGTGGTTAAGGAGCCTTCTCCCGAAGAACTATGGCAGCTGGTATGCGGGAACAGTTCTGGTACCATCATCACCATCAGCCAGGTAACAATAATGTACATTTTAGGTCTCAAGGCATATCATGAGAAATGAAATTATCGGGTACCCTTATTGCTTATCAATACCAATATGTTCACTTGTTATGTCTGAGAGATTTGACAATGTGTCAATACTTTGGCCCTGAAAAACTCGATGGATATTCATACAACGAAGTCCTTTCAATAATTATTAGAAATCCTTGCCACAGATGGCATCAAAATTACGCTTCCCACTGCGCACTGACATGATCAACATGAAATAACATGTTATAGCTATATCTTAGTTTTGTAAGTGTTAGCCTAATGGACACTTGTGAATTACGGATCTCCTTGTAGATTTGATTTTACCTTCATCCTTAGAATCCTTCTGATGCCATGCCAAAGGACGTTGGCACGTCGTTGACATTTGGAGAGTTTCACGTGACCTTGAACTCCGTTGATGACGTTTCTGTAGGAGTGACGGGGATGAAACTAACCATCGAATCAAAGACGATGCAGACATTTTGGGTATGGACAATTCTTTAACACGGGTGTGTCGTTATTCTTGGCAACCCACAGCCACTAATATACTTTGTCCCACAGGACATGGTTGATTGATCATGTGTTGGTTTGGTTCC
Source organism: Haliotis rubra (assembly GCF_003918875.1). Lineage (NCBI taxonomy): Eukaryota > Metazoa > Mollusca > Gastropoda > Lepetellida > Haliotidae > Haliotis > Haliotis rubra. Next base: position 119,743 of record NW_025765147.1, on the reverse strand, counting down.
TTTGTTACAGGACAGCGGATCAGGTGTGGCGTCTATCGTCAACTACAACTTCAACTCCCCATCTACAGAACGTCACTTTGACAAAGCCAATCTCCTGATGCTCGTAGAGATCCTGACTGAACGTCAACACATCAGTGGGCCCCATCCCGTCATACTCCAGTGTCGGTAGGTCGCTGTTCTTGAATGTATGTCCGTTACACAAACGTTTCGAAAGCTCATAGGCCATCAGTTATGACAGGTGAAAGTGACTCCGTCTCTCAGGTATATTGAATAGTCAGTAGATGGTGTGCACGTAGCATATGCAGGCAACGTTTACACCTTCAGTGCATGTAGCCATTTGTTTCTGCATGACGCCATGAAAACAACACGAATTATAATTCATTATTGGACATCTGATACACCGAGATAGTTGTTTTCGATAAACTGTCTGCCTGATGACTGTCCAACATGCCAGGGCCCCAACAGGAAATATAAAGATTTACAGATAATGAATATGTTTGCGCCCATTATCAAATATACTGTTATCAAATATACTATACACCAGAGACGATCCCAGGAAGTGCAGCCTCTTTGCTGCTGCAGTCAGTGTGCTGACCAGCCTGAGACTGGACAAGGAAGTGGACATCTACTTGACAGTCAGGGAGATACAGTGTAGAAATGGGCAACCCATCACCTGTGTGGTGAGCATACTTTATATGTTCAGATGGAGATGTTGAACACAATGTCAGTTAAACCATGGCGGTAGGTTTGACGTGAAAGAAAGCCCGAATTAAAACATATCATAGACGTTTAACAGGTTCCTGAAAACAAAAACTGCAAATATCTGCTCAAAGCAGAATTTGTTATGCTGTTCAATATATATCCTAAGGAGATGTTAATAATTCACTATAAATTAACGACGATACCATGTACTCGAGAACAGTTGAAAGTATTCTGCACGTCGATCATATCAGCCACATGCCCATGCAAAGGTAAGTAAAGAACGCGTATGGTTTTGACAAAGCACAGATCAGTGCGAAACGTGATTCAAGGACTCGATCAACTGCTTCGTGTTCCTTTAAAATCAATACTCTCATGTTTCTATGGATAGGTATAATAATTATAAATGCTGACATGGATTGCAAACAATTCTCTTCGATCCTCTTGTTTGTTATTCAGGAGGACTACAGATACCTGTACGAGTTGGCCTGCCAGCAGGTGCAGTCTACAAACACATTCGCCACCAAATGATGGACACCACGATTCTCTTTATATGCTCATTCAGTGTTCAGTGTTACATGTGGAATTGAAGAGGAATTGGTCACACGCACCGATATATTGGAATATTTCTAAACGCGGTGTAATACCACATTCATTAAAAGTATTGTTTTCCATCTAAATTATATAAAACACTGTTTGTTGTTCCAACCTTCGGTTTACTATTGCTTGTCCACTGTTATGTAACTTTCATCTTTTAGAAACATCCCAGTCATACAGGAAATACCTTCCTTGTTCACAATTCTGTACATTCGAAATCTACTTCCAAACCTTTGACTGAAAATTGACCATGTGAATGGTAAGATAGTTTTAGCATGTGCAGGGAATAATAAAGGTATTATATTTATGTCAAAATATTTCTGAAACATTTTCACAATGGTTATGCATACACAGTATTTCAGATACGTAGTTGTTGATGTATAGCGGTCAAGATATTCTTACATTTTCATAATAACATTTTACTACTTTTTATCAATTTTGTTTCACAAAATACGTTGTATACGTAAACTTTGTTTTCTGAAGCTTGTTTTAATACTGAACTGTTCACTGATACAGTCACCGCTTAAGAGGCAGTCTCCTAAAACTGAAGTTGGCTTCTTACGGTTAGTTTATAATATGATTCATAACATGTAACACATCCGTGCTTGGATACAACGACCTCGAAAGTTAACAATATCTTTTCACCTTTAATGATTCAACGGTAACAGATGCTTTGAGATTATCTCATATATGTGTCTTTAAGTGAGTGAGTGAGCGAGTTTAGTTTTACGCCGCACTCAACAATTTTCCAGCTATATGGCAGCGGTCTGTAAATAATCGAGTCTGGACCAGCCAATCCAGGGATCAACAACATGAGAATCGATCTACGCAATCTACGCAACGTGTGTCAACCAGGTGAGCGAGCCTGACCACCCGATCCCGTTAGTCGCCTCTTACGACAAGCATGGGTTGCTGCAAACCAATTTTAACCCGGACCTTCACGGGTTTAAGTATGTAAGTACAGAAATATATGTTTGCTAAAAACCACAGAAATGTATAATGTCTTTGACCGATTGTTGTATCTTCTTTCAAATTGAGTGAGTGCCTTGGGCGCGAATGTTATTTTCCAGCAACTAATCTCATTTATTTTCTCGTGTCATGTATGATTGCTTTGTAAACGAATAATCTGCAGATAAACTTGCGTTACAGAAAATTGTTGTTGTTTTTCCTTGTTTGCATTCATATTTTTTCATTACCCCCTGCATTACCCTGAAGGTCGTTTTACGATAACATTTATGAACAAATACACAAATCGATCAATACGGATTGTCGCTATTGTAAATTATCATCTTCAGCATTTTGAAAATGCAAATAAGTGTTATCTGAAAATCACAAGTGCCTTAAATATCGAGTCCTCTCAGTCACTTGAGGATGCCATTCTCGTTCAATACTATGAATCAAGTCTTGTGTCGTTCCTCAATGTTTGATTGCAGACGAGGCTTTCTGCCTCGCATTGTATACTAATAAAGATTCAGGAATTCCCTTTTGATTCAGTACAATGCATTGCGTTGTTTTCTCAGATTGTAGTTTTACAGCACCATACTCATGTTCGTTTGGTCATATCTACGTCACGTCTATGTCAGGGAAACCCGTGAAGATGCGGGTTAGAATTAATCTTCAGTAACCCATGCTTGTCGTAAGAGCCGACTAACGGTAGGGTGGTCAGACTCGCTGACTTGGTTGACACATGTCATAATATCTCAATTGTGCAGATCGATGCTCATTATGTTGATCACTGGATTATCTGGTCCAGACTCGATAATTTACAGGCCGCCGCTATATAGCTTGAATATTGCTGAGTGCGGCGTTAAATAACAAACCAATCAGGGATGGCAGAAGTATGAGACTAACTTACTCTTGTTTAATACTGAGCAGAAAGGATACAAGGTGGTTCGATGTATGTACACCAAAACCTAACCCATCGACACGCGAAATCCTATCTAAATAGCACATACAAATGCTTGTACGAATGTCTGAATCAAAAAAAAAATTGGCATAATTGTTCTGGATGCAGCCCTTCCCTGTGTATTTGTCTCTTTGCTGACAGTATGTAACCGCTAGTATCTGTCCTACCTCCTCGTAAACCCAATATCACATTTACAAAAGAACAATATTTGCAGATCACAGAGCCTTGCATATTGTGTGGAAAAGGGTTGAGCTAAGTGGCAGTTGATAATGTTTCACGCAGGGAATGAGTGTACTGGATTAAACGTCGTGTTGAACAACAGTTAGAGTTAATGTCTAGAGTCAAAGTGACCCCCCTGTACGGACTTTTTCTAATATCTAGTCACAAAGTGATCCCTCTCAACTGCCTTAGCAGCCTCTCATATCTAGTCACAAAGTGATCCCTCTGTACGGACTTTGCTGCGTCTAATATCTTGTCACAAAGTGATCCCTCACTACGGACCTTTCTACGTCTAATATCTAGTCCCAAAGTGATCCCTCTGCACGGACTTTTCTACGTCTAATATCTAGTCACAAAGTGATCCCTCTGTACGGACCTTTCTACGTTAAATATCTAGTCATAAAGTGATCCTTCTGAACGGACTTTTCTACGTCTAATATCTTGTCACAAAGTGATCCCTCTGTACGGACTTTGCTGCGTCTAATATCTAGTCACAAAGTGATCCCTCGCAACTGCCTTAGTAGCGTCTCATATCTAGTCACTAAGTGATCCCTCTGTACGGACTTTGCTGCGTCTAATATCTTGTCACAAAGTGATCCCTCACTACGGACCTTTCTACGTCTAATATCTAGTCACAAAGTGATCCCTCTGTACGGACCTTTCTACCTTAAATATCTTGCCATCAAGTGATCCTTCTGCACGGACTTTTCTACGTCTAATATCTTGTCACAAAGTGATCCTTCTGTACGGACTCCGCTGCCTCTCATATCTAGTCACAAAGCGATCCCTCTGTAGGGACTTTGCTGCCTCTCATATCTTGTCACAAAGTGATCCCTCTGTACGGAATTTGCTGCGTCTAACATCTAGTCACAAAGTGATCCCTCTGTACGGACGTTGCTGCGTCTAATATCTAGTCACAAAGTGATCCCTCTCAACTGCCTTAGCAGCCTCTCATATCTAGTCACTAAGTGATCCCTCTGTACGGACTTTGCTGCGTCTCATATCTTGTCACAAAGTGATCCCTCACTACGGACTTTTCTATGTCTAATATCTAGTCACTAAGTGATCCCTCCTTACGGACCCTTCTACGTAAAATATCTAGTCATAAAGTGATCCTTCTGCACGGACATTTCTACGTCTAATATCTAGTCACAAAGTGATCTAATATCTAGTCACAAAGTGATCCCTCTTTACGGGCCTTCGCACGCGTCTCATCTAATATCTTGTCACAAAGTGATCCCTCTGTACGGACTTTTGCTTTGCGCATCTAATATCTAGTCACAAAGTGATCCCTCTGTACGGACTTTTCTATCTTAAATATCTTTCTGCACGGACTTGTCTACATCTAATATCTTGTCACAAAGTGATCCCTCTGTACGGACTTCTTTTGCCTCTCATATCTAGTCACAAAGATCCCTCTGTACGGACTTTGCTGCCTCTCATATCTTGTCACAAAGTGATCCCTGTCGTACGGAATTTGCTGCGTTTAATATCTTGTCACAAAGTGATCCCTCTGTACGGACTTTGCTGCGTCTAATATCTAGTCACAAAGTGATCCCTCTCAACTGCCTTAGCAGCGTCTCATATATAGTCACTAAGTGATCCCTCTGTACGGATTTTGCTGCGTCTAATATCTTGTCACAAAGTGATCCCTCACTACGGACCTTTATACGTCTAATATCTAGTCACAAAGTGATCCCCTCTGAACGGACCCTTCTACGTAAAATATCTAGTCATAAAGTGATCCTTCTGCACGGACATTTATATGTCTAATATCTAGTCACAAAGTGATCTCTCTGTACGGACTTTGCTGCGTCTAATATCTAGTCACAAAATGATCCCTCTCAACTGCCTTAGCAGCGTCTCATATCTAGTCATTAAGCGATCCCTCTTTAGGGCTGTTGCTGCGTCTAATATCTTGTCACAAAGTGATCCCTCTGTATGGCCTTCGCTGTGTCTAATATCTAGTCACAAAGTGATCCCTCTGCACGGACTTTTCTAGTCTAATATCTAGTCACAAAGTGATCCCTCTGTAGGGCCGTTGTTGCGTCTAATATCTAGTCACAAAGTGATCCCTCAGTATGGCCTCAGCTGCGTCAAACATTGAGCTGCATCTTACCTGATCTCTTGTAAAAAGATATTAAAGAACTACTGTTTATGTCTGATACATATTGACCGTAACGCTATTGCTGAATGCGTTAACGCAACCTTTGTGATGGCAGATACACAACGCGGCTGTGACACTTCGAGGACTGCTGACGTCATGGAAAACAAAGGCAAGTAGAGGACAAATGGCCAAATCTGTCTCGCAAACAACACGTTGTCCGTCCTAATCACCTCTTGTGTCTACTACGTAAAGGGTATGTTGCAGTCAAACACCATTGTCTCGAATTTTGATGTGACGAACGTACCATTGTCTCGAAGCAAAAGCTGGTATTTAGTCATTTGCCGCTGTGGCGTACCTAGAAAATACACAACAGTGTTCGACTGTATGTGAATCTTGTGTTTTTTTCCCAATCAACACCCCAAATCATTACTTGGAAATGCTGAAATCCTTAACAATATAACTAATTAACTAATTATAACTATAACCACAAATAGCATAATACTATGCTTAAAGGTTACCTACAGAATGTGTCGAGAAAGACAGCAAAATGTTTGTGATATCGTCCTCTTTCTTGTATGTATCTCAATGTTGTTCATTTTTGTTAATTTATTTTAAATGTAAAGCCCCAGAGTTTTTTTTAACGTGGCCAGAAAACTTGGAAACCCGTGAACCTCCTTACATCTTACATCGGTCGTAGTGACAGGCCGTAAAGATAAGCTTACGCCAAGATATAACTTTGGTACTTAGGAGGAGACTAAGTTTGGGAACAACGAGTATATCTTTGTCGCCCGGAAAGTCATTTCGGAAAGTGTGTTAGTGAACAGTTCATAAAGGTCATCATGACCTCTGAGTTTATTACTATTGATCCTATGTATGCAATACGTGCATGTCTCATTTTGGTGCACTGGCGCGATTCATGTAATCATGTAATTACGAACATCGTTGCTGGAAGTGTAAATCAGTTGGCCAGTTCATGCGTCTGTATTGAACCAGAGTACCCATTATCCTTATGAGCAGTGAATTAAACATCAGGTTTTCTTTACATATTGTCTGTTCCGTGGGAATTTGATTGTAAGTCACAGATAGATATGTCACGGATTCGTGACAATCTACTCATAATGCTCATATGATACACAGAGCGATGGGGTAGCCTAGTGAACTCGTCCGCTTGTCACGCCGAAGACCCGGGTTCGATTCCCCACAGGAGTACAATGTGCGAAGTCCATTTCTGGTGTCCCCTGCCGTGATATTGCTGGAATAGTGCTAAAAGTGGCGTGAAATTAAAGGTTAACTCACGCATATGCTACACTCAGGGACTAATTCAGTCCCTTTTAGAAATACACAAAACATACTGCTGTTTGTGGACAGCTTTTGCCCAGTCGCCTGACGCCTCTCAATAAGCTATGCAGAGTAGTGTCCCTTTTCACGAGTGGGATTCTCGTGATCGAATGCATTATAGATGATGATGTTTGTACCGATGTTTGCATGATTCGAGGCTTGTACCGTGGTCATGGGTTTCACAAACCCCAAATAACTCTCTTCATAGTTACGCTCACATTTAGCTTACAAGGCGTAAATTACCTGATCTTCAGTTTAAGGACGCAATTCATCTCTGAAAATTCACTTGCTGCATCTGACAAACATGCAAGGTACACACATAATGTTTATTGTGATCTGATTCAGATATTCTCCTTGTCATCAGCTGCGTGGTGCTGGTTGTGGCCTTCTTGGTGTTCGTGTTCCTGGCAGTCACGCTCTACAGGTAAATTACATCTCAAAATATACCTTCAAGTGGCGTATCTGTCTTTGTAATTATTCAAAATAAATGAAAACGATTCTGGAAAATATACTCATAGAAACAAATAAGGGAACACATGAAAGTACAAGTGTTCCTTTATTCATTTCCAGGTTCCTTCACAAGGTATGTATTGCAATGTGAGTGGAATTCTGGAAATATATAATAAAGGATCACTTGTACTTCCATGTGTTCCCTTATTTGTTCCTATGAGTATACATGTATTACATGTAGAGCAGAAGGAAGATCCAGAGATTATGTTGTTCGGCTCGGTGATTTGTTTTCTCTTCATTGACGTTTTATCGACATGACGACATGAATTCATGCTCATTGTCCCTGCTAGTATGCACATGCATATGTCGAAAAGACGTAGTTGTACGTTTAAGCAAGAAGGGTAGATTTGTTATTGTGTGGGGTTTATCCGTGAAGATCCGGGTAAGAATTGGTCTTCAGCTTGACGTAAGAGGCGACTAACGGGGCTTGGTTGACACGTGATCATATCCAAAGTGCGTAGATCGATGCTCATGATGTTGACCACCGGATTGTGTTGTCCAGATTTGAATATTTACAGACCGTGGCCACATATCTGGAATATTGATGAGGCTAGCGTAAAACTAACTCACTCACTCACTACAGGCTGACCTTAGTGAGTGAGTGAGTGAGTTAGTATTTAACGTCACATCGGCAATATTTCAGCTATATCGTGACGAGAACATTTGACATTGAAATAGAATATATATAGTTATTATAAAAACCTGCCGACGAAGGACAGTAAAAATACTAGACAATCACAGAGATAAATATAAAACTAGCAAACAAAGCTAAAAAATTCCAATTAAAGAAGACAATACAATGTAAAAATTGGCTATAGATCGCCAACAACTGAGGGTAGATCACCATACTAAGGCCCATGGGGACTTACATTACTTTTGCTACCTGCATGGACCCTAGCTGGATTTACACCATCCCTTCAGCCATTGGCGACAGAAGAGAAATCTAGCCAGAAATTAAAAGCACACATATTCTACGATTAAAAACCTGGTACACTTAAATTAACTTTGAAAGTTGTGGGACTTACGTACCCCACCAGGGGGACAATAATTTTACGCTACGTCAACCCCCTTTGAGGGTACAGCCACTAACAATCTCAGTTACTAATATAAACTACCAACAATAAAATATTTAACTATTTACAAATCAGTCAACAAATCTAATTTTTTTTAAAAATGCAATAATTAAATGAGAACTGACATTATTAAAAAGATCCTTCAGAGTTTTGGATTTGAAATAGATATCCCTTGTGATGGAATATTCAATGCAGTCAAGCAAGACATGCTTGACTGTGATTCTTTCATCACAAGGGATACAAAACGGAGGATCTTCGCCTTTCAATAAATATTCATGAGTATATCTGGTATGGCCAATGCGACATCGTCGCATAATGACCTCAAATCTGGGCTGACAACCCAAGTAGATGTAACCAATGTAGGGTTTTATTGCATGTAATTTATTAATACCTGCTTGGGTGTCCCACTTCTTTTGCATTAGATCGCGGATGTATGTTCTAATGCTGGCTTTATAATCAGAGTTTGGGATAAGAAGTGGTGTCACAGATTTGTTGAGTGCTGCCTTAGCAGCAATATTAGCCATCGTGTTCCCAGAAATGCCAACGTGGCTGGGTAACCAACAAAAGACGATGTCGCATTGGCCAGTAGCAAGTTCATTGTACAATTCAATAATTTCTAATAAAAGTGGATGTTTGCAAGAAAGAATTTTAATAGCCTGAAGACACGAAAGAGAATCTGAAAAGATGATATATTGTTTATATTTACGGTGTTTATTAATATATTTAAGAGCTGTTAAGATGGCGTTTGCTTCTGCTGTAAAAATAGAGCTGTTATCCGGTATTCTAGAAGATATTGTTCGGGATCCAATGACAGTGGCACATGCCACTGCGCCACCATCCTTGGACCCATCAGTAAATAAGGATTTGTATGTATTATATTTAGTTTTTAATTGATTATATTCTTGTTTATATTGTAATTCATTAGTTACAGATTTCTTAAACTTTGTCAGAGTTAGGTCAACTTCAGGCCTCACCAGTTGCCAAGGCGGAGAAGAAAGAAGACGGGAAGGAGCTATATTTTCAAGCTCAATGCCAGCAGCAGAAAGAAAGGGCTTAATTCTGTGCCCAAGAGGCGGAACAATAGAAGGTTTTTTGTTGTATATATCCTCATAGAGGGGATTAAAGACACAGTTAAATGCAGGGTTAGACTCGCTAGAATATAGTTTAGTAATGTATTGTAGAGATAATGTTATACGGCGTTGTGTAAGAGAAGGCTCATCTGCTTCAACATATAGACTATCAATGGGAGAGGTTCTAAAGGACCCAAGACAAAGTCTTAGGACGTGGTGGTGGACTGAATCTAAGAGTTTTAAATTGCTTTTACAGGCTCCACCATATACGATTGAGCCATAATCAAGCTTCGAGCGGACAAGTGATCTGTAAAGGTGTAGGAGCGTAGCTTGATCCCTTCCCCACCTTGAATTAGACACGACTTTCAATAAATCGAGTGCCTTCTGGCATTTAGTTTTTAGGGATTTAATATGCGGAAGAAAGGTTAAATGGGAGTCCCAAATCAGACCCAAGAATTTGGCCTCTTTTACAACTTTGATGGGAGTGCCATTTAAAAACAGTTCTGGGTCTTAATGAGGCTTATATTTTCTACAGAAGTGTAGACAATTAGTTTTTTAATTTAGAAAATTTAAAGCCGTTTTCAAGACACCATTTATGAATTGTATTAAGACATAATTGTAACTGCCTCTCTATTGTATGCATATTTTTACCACAACAAGAAACATTACAATCATCCACGAAAAGTGATCCATCAACTGCATCATTTAAAACTTTAGAAAGACTATTTATTTTAACACTAAATAAAGTGACAGACGAAATACTGCCTTGTGGGACACCCTGATCCTGATTATAATGATCAGACAGGGTTGAACCCACTCGGACTTGAGGTAAGAGGTAAACGACCTCTCAAACCGAAATCATGTAAATCCTTGAAAATTCCGTGTTTCCAAGTAGTATCATATGCTTTCTCCAGATCGAAGAAAATTGATACTACGTGTTGTTTATTTACAAGAGCATTCTTAACATAGGATTCTAGTCGTACTAAATGATCAATAGTACTTCGGTATTTTCGGAAACCACATTGAATATCTGTGATAAGATTATTCGTTTCCAAATACCAGACTAATCTATTGTTTACCATTCGTTCCATGGTTTTACAAACGCAACTGGTTAACGATATAGGGCGGTAATTGGAGGGATCTGTATGATCCCTGCCAGGCTTTGGTATGGGGATTATAATGGCATTGTGCCACGAAGGAGGAAAATTTCCTGAAATCCAAATATGGTCAAATATTCCCAAAAGTGTCAAAAGACATGAATCAGGCAAATGTTTCAGTAACTGGTAATGAATGTTGTCTTCACCAGTTGCAGTATCATGAGCTTGCTCGAGAGCAGTGCGTAGCTCATGCAATGAAAATATTTCATTATAATCTTCACCGTTATTAGAGTCAAAATTAATTCTTTTTTTTTCTTGTCGATTTTTATATTTCTGAAATTCAGGGATATAATTTGATGATGAAGAATTTCTGGAAAGAGTTTCACCAATTTTATTGGCAATATCACACTTACCAGTTATCAATTTATCACCTTCTTTAAGATGTTTAACAGAAGACGTGAAGCCTTTGCCTTTTATTCGCTGGACCATATTCCACACCTTAGACATGGGTGTGCGCGAATTAATTCGAATTAATGTTGGAAACATATTTCCTCCAAGACTGGCGTTTTTTTTGTTTATAAGCTCGCCGTGCCTTGGCACTAGTAATTTTAACATTATTTACGTTATGAACTGTAAGATGTCTGCGGAAGTATTTTTCTGCTTTCTTCCTACACTTTCTTGCTTGTTTACATTCATTGTTGAACCATGGTTTACGAATGTGAGGAATTACAGAGGACTTAGGAATTGACTGGTCAGCAATTGCATTTAACTGAGCTGAAAACAACTCTATCGGATCTGATACATTTATAAAATTTTCCGGCATTAATTTTTCCATACACAATGTTCCATACAAAGACCAATTGGCCTTATTGAAATTCCATCGTGATAAAGGTGGGTCATCATCTGGTGTGATTGATTTTAGGACAGTTGGGAAGTGGTCACTTCCGCAAAGGTCATCATGAACATACCATTCAAATTCGTTGTAGACATTTGAATCAGCAAGGGACAGATCAAGTGTAGAATAAGTTCCCGTACCAGGATGTAAATAAGTGTTTGAGTCGTCATTAAAAACACACAAGTTGTTATCAGATATAAAATCCTCAATAATCTTGCCTTTATTGTTTGTACTTGTACTTCCCCATAGAGGGTTGTGCCCGTTCAAATCGCCCATGATGATACAGGGCTTTGGTAGCTGATCATAGAGATTCTGAAGATCAGTTTGTCGAAGGGCAGATGAGGGTGGAATGTACAAAGAGCATAGAGTAAACGCAATGTGCAGGCTGAGGCGAATAGCTATGGCTTGGAGATTGGTATTCAGGTGAACATCACTATGAATGATGTTATATCTAACCAATATAGTCGAACCCCCAGTCGCTCTATCTCCTGGAGGAGAAAATGAATGATAACAGCTATACTGCCGTAAATCAAATGTATCAGTATGTTTAAGATACGTCTCTTGGAGACATATTGCCGACGGTTTAAAGTCTTGAACTAACAACTGTAGTTCATTAAAGTTATTTTTAAGTCTTCTGCAATTCCATTGTACTAGATTAGGGGAATGGCTCATGGCGGTGTAATTATCTAAGGAGCAATAACAGGAGATAATGCTCTACCTTTCTTTTTGGGTGAGTGACCACGCGTATGGCCACCAGCGCTCACACATGTGGTTACTTCAGTATCCATATCTTCAAGCAATCCATATTTATTATGGAATTGCACCGTGTCTTTCAATGCCTTTGGCAATCTGTCAGATTGAATCTGTTTTTTCTTTATGTCCACTTTAGTAGATTTTGACGATTTGTTTTGATTTGACTCTGTTTGTGTTGAAGATGTTCCTCTTTGCTTTATTGGTGAATTATCTAGATCTGTGGCCGGTTTGGAACTTACTGTATTTAGTTCAATTTCTGAGAGGGATTTTGGATGTTCAGATTTCACCCAAGTAAGGTCCGTCTGACAGAGAATAGATGCAGTTGCTACCTTTTTGGCTGCTGAAGCATATGATGGACGTGTTGGATCAGGTGCAAGTAGTCTGGCTTCTTTCCTCGCATCGACATAACTGAGTCGTTTCTCAGTTTTTAATTTCTGTACAGTGGCTTCATATTTCCACACAGGACAGTCTGTTGAAGATGCCATATGTTCACCTTTGCAATGTAAGCACTTGATAGTGTTTGTACATATTTTGCCATCATGATCAGGTTCTCCACACCTGAAACAAGCTAACTTATTCCTACACGAATTTTGCCCATGGCCAAACTTTTGACAATTAAAACAACGAGTAGGGCGTGGGATAAAGAGATCCACCCTCATGGAAAAACATCCAACCTTAATAGAAGTTGGCAGAACCGGGGTGTCAAAAGTGAAAAGATATGTGTTGGACGGGAATACACGATCATCTTTACGATATGTAAATTGTTTGGCCTCAAGGACACCTTGACTTCTAAGCTGAGATACAATGTCTTCAACAGATTCATCTGCGAGACTTCGGTCTCTGTCACGGATGAGACCTTTGGAAAAGTTAAGGGTCTTGTGTGCTGAACATGTAATTGGAATGTCAGCTAATTTGGCTGACGTCATGAGGTTAATTGCCTGCGATTTCCTGACACATTCAACTAAAAGACCTCCAGACCGTAATTTGGTAACGTTTTTCAACTCACCTGCTTTACCTTGTAATCCCTTTTCTAACAAAAATGGTGAATAGGAAGCAAGTGTTCGGTCACCCTTTGCTTCCAGAACAAGAAAGCGTGGCCAAGTATCCCTTTCAGAATATAGCAGTTTAGTAACCACATCATCTTCATCAGAGTCAAGCTCAGAATCAGATTCGGAAAGTTGCCGTTTTGGTTTTTTTTTTATTTTGTTAATAGTGAATTGTATATTGGTTCATCAAATCTGGTCCCTGCCCACCATGGAGCGCCAACAAGAGCGATGTCATACGTATGCGGTGTTCCAGCAAACTGACACCAAAGGGTTACAGAAATGATATACTCTAGTTAATCCAGAGGATAAACCAGATTGGCCCATGAGCCACCGCCTTCTGGGCATGAGCTCTAGGCAAGAATATTAAATAACTTTATGAACACAGATAGTATTTAAAACAAGTGTACCGAGTCAAGACATAGCAAAAAATGCATACCACAGGGCTCGGCGTGACCAGCCGATTGATTGAACCGGGCCAGTTCAACCACCCGTCTAGGTGAAGTAAGGGCCGAAGTGGTGTGTTGGGCAAAGGAACACTGTTCCTGGAGCCAGTGCCCTCAACCACCAGAATCCCTTCCTCCACCGACACAGGGGCGCAACCCACGGCAAACAGGTTGGTGGACCTAATATCCCCGGGTCCACAACGGGGGGTTGAAGGGCGCTTAGCGTTACCCAGCACCCACCACGAGGAGGTGGCCCTTCATGGGTGCCGGCTGACCTTAGTACTGTTATGCGTTGTGAGTTGTCAGGCGTTGCCAAGCAACAAACATGTACTATTAAAATGCAGATCATATGAGTGGTGATACAGTTAGGGCAGAACATGTTTACGCTTGCCTCGAAAACTGGTGTCATCACTCAGTGAATCTTTGCTATTAAATACACCATACAATATATGGAATGTGTGGTGGAACAATCGAGACTGGTGATATCTGGTGTTGTAATTTTACACTAACCCGTGAAGGTCCGGGTTAGAATGAACCTTCAGTAACCCATGCTTGTCGTAAGAGGCGACTAACGGGATCGGTTGGTCAGGCTCGCTGGCTTGGTTGACACATGTCATCGGTTCCCAACTGCGTAGATCGATGATCATGCTGTTGATCACTAGATTGTCTGGTCCAGACTCGATTAATTACAGACCGTCGCCATATAGCTGGAATATTGCTGAGTGCGGCGTAAAACTAAACTCACTCACTCACTCACTTATTTTACACTAAGATTACAATATCAATCACTGGAATGTATGGTACGACAATATTTACATACTGCCGTCATATAGAATTTATCATTGCCAGCACAGCGTTCAACAACAAACAGACATCGTCAGAGTTAAGGGTACCATCGCATGGTGCTGATCTTCAGCTGTTTGTTCCAGGATGTTGTCATATTTTACCGCTGACAAGACGCAGGATGATGCGTACGCTTGTGCATTGGCAGAGACGAAAGACGATGGAGATTATGAGACCGTCATGGTCACCAACCGCCGCTCTGACCACGTTGGATTTTTTCTCTGGAAATGATGATTCCCTTGATAATATTATTGAAAAACATTACAACATCGTTTGACTTTAATATATCCTCGTAACAGGCCTTCGGTCGGTCAGACTCGATGTCTTAACCCAAAGAACATTCCAGCCATGTAGACAAAAGGTCATTATTAAACATTACTATGTAAAACATGTATGCATCACATGAACATTTAATACCAAGGAGAACTGCGCCTTTTCCGTACATATAAGCTTCACCTTACCGTCGCAAAAAGAGTGAAGAAAAAGCTTCGTCATGTCATTTTAGGCCACGAGGAATGACTTAAAATGATACTTTACTTTAAGTTATTGCACAGCGTTTCATGTCCATGCAATGGCTGATCACTTACCTAACATGCAACCACCAGTCAGCCTCACCGAATATACAGTATAATAACTAGCAGGTACACATAAGTTAACACTGTGTTCTTTAAGTTATGTAAGACAATTCAAAGTATCTATTATACACTGAGTGCCGCATCTGCTTCCTTGCCCCTTTCGCCGGCCGTACACTTACTTAAGCAGTAACATTAAGGATATCATAGACTTCTGGCGCTCACACGCTCTAGTCGTGGACAAAAGCACCGACAAAACAATTTAAGGAATTGCAGAAAAAATAGTTCATGCCACCAAAGTGGAAGCATTATTCGTACAGATATCTAATGCCAACTTACATTTTGCCCCAAACCATATATCATATGTATTTAATATGGCGCAGCAATCTATTACAGATGGAAATGAATATCTAGTGTTGGATAGATTTTGTGAATTGTTTGTGCATATTACAAACAGATATTTGTACTTTTATGTGAAACAGATAATATTTCACTTTTTATTAAAGTATTTGGTTCTGAAATTTGTAACCTGTTTGTACAGCAGCACCTATGGACCGTCTGCTTGCAAAAACATCTACAGCTTAAAGCAACTTCCACAGATAATTGCTTGCCAGTTCCAATCAATAAAGCTAAAGGTGTTTGACTGGATATTTCTGAATGGTATTGTCGTATCCAGACTTTAGACATTTTGTTTCGTTGCTGTAAATTGTGGTTCCGTCAGCCTGGACTTGAAAATCCAGTCATTGAGATCATGAGCATCGATCTACGCAATTGGGACACTATGACAACCAGGTCAGCGAATCTACTTTGTGTTGCAGCATCATATATTAATATACTTCCCAGAGTGTATTACCCATTAAAGCCGATGAACTGCGATATTGATAAGGAGGAGAGAGTGACTTCTGGCTTTACGCCGCTCTTAGCAATATTCCAGCAATATGACCAGAAATGGGCTTCACACATTGTACCCATGTGGGCAATCGAACCCGTGTCTTCGGCGTGTCGAGCGAACGCCATAACCACTAGGCTACCCCCTTGCTAAGGAGGTAGTCAATGCAGCTCTGCAACCTTTGTAAATTACATATATTTCGCTTTTAGTCTGTGCAATATTACTGTGATAACTTTAAAGCGACCATCCACGCCTCCATCTGGTGCAGCAGGTAAAGGAAGTGATGTATAGGTTTTGGGGGTTCTTCAAAAACGGACGAGTTAAAGACAATGAAAGAGTGCGAAATTCTTGCAGGTTGTAGTTACTGTCAATTGTAATTGCGCAATTAATAAACATTTTAAATCTCCCAATGATATTGTATTTATTGAAACAAGCAGGATTAGAGAAAGTTTATCTTTGCACGTGACATTTCAAAAGCAGGAGTTTGAGATGAATATTTATGCCATGAATTAAATATACATTTATATTGTATACTTGGCCAACACTATGATAACTGGCACTATGTCACTTCGAGTCTTTCACTCTTGTTAATCACTGCAGATGATCAAGGCCGATTTATATTGCTGACCTTTTGTGTTTGTATTGTATTGTGGTACTATCTCACGTGCAAACCCGGCACGTATGTAATATATATATATTATACTCGCATGCACTCACATAAGAAGAAATATGTTCATCCAAAAGAAGCATGTCATTGTTGAAAAGGATATTAATGCGGCATAAAAGTGTCTATTTCACATACAAAAATTACCTGTTCAATGTATTAATGTGTAATGTGTTTTATTTCCTCGCTTGAATGTATCCTACACTTTCAGAGTCCCCCGATAGCAGGTTCCCGTTACTATACGTCATTGTCACGGGTGCTGTGGTTGCTGGTGTCGTCACTGTTGCGGTTGTTGCTGTTGTGTGTGTGAGGTATGGTGCAGCTATCAACAACTCTAAAAGAAGTATGTTTCTGATACAAATGTGTATGTTAAGATAATATAGCATACATAAAATGCTTCGCTGGAAGATTAAAGGGGACGAATTTACAATAGTAATAGGTTGATCTCAAATTTCCTCCCCTTTGTTATTGACAACAATAATGTCAAAACATCCTGACAAAAAGGACCTCATGCTTTTACTGGAATACTTCATGGTACTATACTTTATTTCGCTGCATATTTGGGCAGAGGGAACATTTCTCAGAGACTTCGTCGACACATATAAATAACACCTATGTCAAGATGTGGAATATTTATGACATGAGTACCTCTGTTCCATCAGAGGAATTTGGTTTGGTCGTTTCACCGGAACTGTTAATGGCAACGATAATGTCAAAACATCCGAACACAACGGTCCTCATGCTTTTACTGGAATAATTCATGGCGAAACTATACTTTTTTCCACTGCACATTTGGGCAGAGGCAACATTTCGTCGACACATTTAAATAACACCTCTGTCAAGATGTAGAATATTAATGAAATGAGTACCTCTCTTCTATCAGCATCGGTGTGGTCCTTTCAACGGAACCGGATCTTTTAATATTGTTTGGGAGCACCATTGTAAGATCATATTCATAATTCGATGTTTCAGGAGACAGAAAGGAAAAAGGTCCCAAGCCAAGGACGCTAGAGAAGCAGTTACGCCATCTTATGAACTGTGTGTAGCTGAACCCTCTGATCACACTCAATACCAGGGCAACGTTCCTCAAAGCGATCGTAGCGCTACGACTGTCGTAAGTCTATGTTAAAGAATGGGAGTTACGATCATCTTAGCGCTACGATCGCTTTGAGGAACAGGGCCCAGATCATACAAAGTCACAGAACACCACGGGGATGGTCAAATCAGACATCCACTAATGTTAACACGACAGTTTCTACCAGCTATGAGAACATTAATGAAAACGAATACACCTATGTGAACAACGAATACTTTAATGATCAGAATGTGTCAACTGGAACATCATGCTATGTCAACGTTGGTCTAATAATCAAGACATCGGTGAAGCAGCGGGAGAATCAAACATGTATGTTAATACTACTGATTTGAGTCTGTACGAAAATGCCCTAAATATCCGCACATAAGATTGCTCCCTGCCGTCATTCAGGTGAAACATAAATCGCATAGTGAGCTACTACTGTTGCAGTGTCTTCCATGAAGACCATCCTATTCTTGTACTTTGCCCATATGGGGGTTACGGAGGATGGCCAAATATGAAATGTCATAGTGACCACGTTTTCGAACACATAACATAATTCGTTGACGTATGTTTTTGGAAGTGGGATGTTTTTGTCTTTCGAATGCTCATCAACCAGTCATCTGTGACAACAACCAAGTCATTGTAATAACGTATGGGTTGAATATTCAAATTTACAAACACCTCATAGTCAGTAGGGGTCAGATCTAGTGAGCCTTGACTAGAACACGTTTCCATATTCCGCTACAACAGCCATTACAATGTGACTGGAAGACTGGCCTGATGTAGGACACCATGTCGAAGACTGTCTCGTCGCTTATTTGACCTTTAATGCTACAAAACACACAGCGTTACTTTGCCCGAACTGTCCAGGAACTAGATTAGAGATCTCCGCCTGAAACCAATATTGCAAACATTGGATTGTGAACCATGATTGGCGACATTGATAAACTCCAGTTCTTTGGCTCTTTATGCAACACTAGTTGTGACATTCTCATAAAACATATATTCTTTGCTTCCATGGCTAGTACGCCCAGAAAATCGATGATCAAACTAAGGATAAGCTACAATTTTTTATCTCCCATAAATGACTCAACTGTCACAGCAGATCATGTAACAACTGATTACACCCTGGTAGCTGCTCTATAAATATCACAGGAGGATACTGGGTGAGTGAGTGAGTTAATATTTTAAGTCACACAGGCCAAATCGTGACTAAAAACAAGTTATTACTTCATAATACACATAAATAGTAAAATAATTAGTTTATCACAGATTTCAATCTAAGACTAGTAATGATTCTAGGGACCATGAGGACACTAACAGACATGTTACACCAAGGCGTTGTTTGCAGGTCACAAATCGGTACTCATGTGCGTGGGCAGTTCGAGTCTAAATATGAGACGTCAATGTTAAAAAAATAACCAATCCTGGATATCAAACGAAACATATTCCACTGGGTGTAAACAGCAAAGTAGGAGTAACAAATATGATTAAATCACAGAGAATCAGTATAGGCATCAGGATTTCACGAATAGCACCATCACTAGCACAGGCTACTCTAACAATGTGACAGTTTTTTCCATGTTGTTGCAACTGTTACACTTCACTTGATCTTTGTGTCATAGCTACTCAACCCCGAAATGGTAGTTGCATACTAATCTCGTACGTCACACGAGTGTCGTATCGCGTTGACCTGTGTCGTAACGACTTGACCTGAAATTCTAACGATTTGATTGGATAACCGATGACCTCTCAATTAGGTCACATTCTGACGTAACTATTTTTTCATTCATAACAAACATGTGAATTCATTCATTCTACAACTTAAATGCATTGTGGGAATGTAAACATTGCGAACGTTGCCGTGTCGCTGTTTAATTGTGAGTAGAACTGAGACATTATATCCGTCGAAAACCATAAATGCAATGTTTCCACCAGTGATGTTAGCCGAATAAAGCAACTGGAAACCAAGAAACGAGGTGGTACTGAGTAGTTTACTGTAGGAGGCTGTACAAGGCGATGGCAAATGACATGCATCGTGACGTCGGTTACCAAGGCAGTGACGTCATTGCACTCTGACGTCATGCACATATTGCACTACAGTACAAAACTCTTCCGCAACCTCTTTATGAAACCGGTTTCGGTTTGAAACCAAAACATAACTAAATTACGCTATGTTGTCAATTTAATGCATGTAAGACGTCGGTCAGATACCATAGGAAGGACACTCGTTTCATATAATTCGTATGAACTGAGACCTCGTGTAGTATTCTCTATATCCCTGGTCATAGGACACTATTGTACTTTCCGATATTTTGCCAACTCCCTGGGGATCATACAGCCACGCTGCCTGTTAGGCGCAATGAACTAAGCACTCACATTGCCAGCACATCCTCACGGATACCCATTTTACAGCTGGGTGAAATGAGACACTGTGGAACTAAGTATCTTGTTCAAGGATACTACGCAAATGTGCCCACCTCGGGACTCGAACCAAGGTGCCTCCACCGAAGATCGAACCCAGGCCTTCAGCGTGAAAGGCAGACATCCTACCGCTGCACTATTGCGATCTACAAGCAGTGTCTACTTAATGTTTCATGCAGACATATTTATCAACAGAAGGAGAACATGATAGTAACAAATCCCCCAAAGTACCCTTTCTATTCAGAGTTGTCATATAGCTGAAATATTGCTGAATGCGGCGTAAAACTAAACTCACTCACGTACTATTGAGACATTTGACTTTGGACATTTTGTTTCGTTGCTGCAAATTTGTCGTTCCGTCAGCCTGGACTTGCGAATCCAGTCATTGATATCATGAGCATCGATCTACGCAATTGGGACACTATGACAACCAGGTCAGCGAATCTACTCTGTGGCCTTTTCTACTGAACATTTCTCATTGTGTACCCTAGGACATTGGACGCAATGTTCGATGACTGTGCACACCAGACTCTCTGTATTTGTTCCGTATTCGGGATTCGAATATATTTCCGTGAATATATCAATGCATATATGAATATCTGCCAGCAATGTGTTGAGCCATTACGCAAAAAGGCTGCGAGGAAGTGAGCAGCAGGTTTGTGTAGCCCAAAGCAGGATAGAATAACTGTCACTGGTGTGGTTATAGATTCATTTCTGAACCAGCTTCTTCTCAATGGATTTACTTGTTTGGTCTCCAAGGATGAAGTGATTTCATGTCACAATCAGCAAGTGTGTAGCCATGGTGACCAACACTGCCATTATTTACTTGATTGTGATGCTTGTATGGAGCCCGCAAGGTGAGACACACACACACATGCCAAAGAAATACCTACATTCTTAGCAAATGGGGTCATATACATGTATTTACATAAACCACAATAAACAGTTCGCAATAAACATACGCTGTAACAATTGCATTGCGTTCACATGCGTGTGCCTTGAAACAAAGAGTTTCTGAGAATGACCATTTTATTGACTGCTTTATCAGCTAAAATTCACATCATAAGCCTGTGTGTGTTTCAGTGTCCAGCCAAGACGCCAACTGTCCCCAGGACTGTACCTTAGGTAACGTTGATTTCAATGTATTGATTACAGGTGCTACAGGTAGGACAGATCATGATTGCAATTTACACCTGGTTTCAGTTATCTATTGATTTAATATTTTGTCTATAACGGCCAACAGGATATGTTTTTTGAATGATTCACAAGAAGACTTTATGTGCACTCGAATAGCGTCGCTATTATTTTAGGGTTTATATTAGCATTTATGTTTATGTCTAGGCATTTACTACCTGTTACCCACAAGAGTGTAAGTTGCAGAGTTGCTGTTGGTATTTGCAAGATGTCTTTCAACACAGCATAAACAATGTGATGCAGAATACAATATCATCAAATCTAAAGGAGACGAAGACATAACAGTCGACTAATGCTCGAAGCTGATCCAAGATATATATATTTTAAAATTTGAAGCATCTCGTGATGACAAGCTGAAGTGAAAAAACATATGCTAGATACTGCAGACAATACTTCTAGTAATCGCTACCTGAATCCCCATATTGAAATGGGTTATTTACAGATAATGACTATGTTTATTGTTAAAGTGAATATAGCACGAGAAGCAATTAGCAATCTGACAACTAGGTACAACATATATTAAAGTTTTAAGCAACTCGAGATGACACACCAAGTGAAAGAACACTTTCTGGATTCTACATACAGTACGTAAAGTAATTCCTACCTGAATCCCCATATTGGAATGTGATGCACTTTACCTCAGATAATGATACTGTTTATTATTACAGTTAATATAGCAGCGAGTAACTTTAAATCTGTGGACAACAATACTTACACGATCATGGGGCAGGCATCCTTGGTTACTGATGGTGTGACGTCAGGGCCGTGTGCATCAGTCTCGTCCATATACCCAGCATGGGAGGCGGAGTTTACACAGAACAGGACAGTTACCAGGATCAAGATATTCTAGGAAGGTACTGTGTGACCATAAACACAAGATAACGAATGCGTACTAATACTGACAAATAGTACTAATACTGACAAGGTCTTTATATCGGACAAGTACTTTATATGAGACATCTTAAACATTAATTGACCAGCTTTGAAATCTATTACGTTACAGCAACGCTAAAACACACCCGAATATGTATTTAGAGTAAGGTATTAGGTTCATTCTTCTCAACATATTCCAGATCAACAGGATGACGTATTTGTGAAGGTAGATGGAAGAATATGTCACATCCCGGACTCTTCCTACATGTAGGAACCAGAGTACACCCTGGAGTGTGATGTACCCGTGACGGGGTTCCATCTCCCGATATATCGCCAACCTACAGTAGGGGTGCTGAATCTGAGTTTCTGCGAGGTGGAAATATACGATACTAGAAATATAGGTATTAGCCTAAACCACTCAACGGTGTTATCAACGTTTGACTTGACTCTTAAACCTGAAGACATATCCACTCCTCTTTTGTACTTGATTCCAAAACTACATACAATTCTTTGCAAGGAGAGATATATTGCTGGTTCCAGCAAATGTACCACCAAATCCCTGTCTCAAAGATTATCCATAATCCTTAATACTATCGAGGAAGGACTTAGGACTTTCTCGATATTCACAGAAAGATTTTAAGACATGCGGAATTAATAGCATGTGGATTCTCAAAACCTCAGAAACATTTCAGCGTTGTATATGACTAACTTAAGGGAAAACATTCATTCCCTGATCAATGGGGCATAAACAAACGCGGTGAACAATGAAATACCTACACACCTATCTTCATAGGTTCAGGACACTTTGTGGGGCGGTGGGGTAGCCTAGTGGTTAAAGCGTTTGCTCGTCACGCAGAAGACCCGGGTTTGATTCCCCACATGGACACAATGTGTGAAGCCCATTTCTGGTGTCCCCCGCCGTGATATTGCTGGAATATTGCTAAAGCGGCGTAAAACTAAACTCACTCACTCAGGACACTTTGTCAATAATGAGAGCAAATGCCATTGGAAGTTTACAGAGAAAACGATGAGTGAAATATTTCTCATTGATAACACCTTTGTAAAATTTAGGGTAAAACATTTGGCCATGAAGTAGACATCCCCATGGGCAATAATTGTTTCATGGTAGACATGGGGAGGAAATTTGATGGTTCAGTGACAAAAACAATGTCCGATGCAATTTTGACATATACCATACGTTCCCGAATTATACAACTGAGTAGACTAAGCATGTGTTTATGACGGGTGCCTCCGGTGGGGAACGATACGCTCATCTTTTCGTGAACACCTGCTATCACCACTATTTCATAGTGATTCACTGACACATGCTCTGTCATAGTATCGCTTGGCAACAATCGCTGGATTGTCTGGGCCAGAGTCGATTGTTTACGGCTGTAATACTGCTGATACAAGTATATACTCATGATTAGTCACAATTTTACAAACGACTCTGCTTTGAGCAGATATTTTTTATGGATGTGGAAAGGGTTTTGTCGCTTCTATTGATGAATAGCAATATATAATATTGTCAAAAGATGCAAAATATTCTTAAAGGTCACATGCAACGTAAAACACAACTTTGCAGATTCTGATACCTTTCGGTATGGACAAATCGTCAAAAAATGCAAATTCAACTTATAAAGTTGAAAAATAACGCGATGAAAAAAATGCGCGAAATCGGAGTTCAAACGATTCACTAATTTTCCCCAGACTTTTCTGGGGAAAACGGGTTTCAACAGCTGGGCTGCGCTCATAGCACGTGCGCAAGTAAATAGGTTCGCACAGCTTGGAAGCGGGTTGTCGGGTGAATACTCGGTGAAGGCTTTGGTGTGAGCTATTTTCAGAATGTTTTGTTGATATCTCACAGGCGCGAGCTTTTCATATGTTATGACAGTAAATTAACTGTTTATATAATTTCATTTGTCTATTTCACCATACGTTCTTCTTACCGAGACACTTTCTCAGTTCGATACTTAAAAGCAATGTCATTATTTAGCGTTGACAGAATTTCTAACTGTGATATAGATATGTCGTTGTCACAGACAAAACTCAATGTCTTGTTTTATTGACACCTGTGTGTCTGCCTGCCTGTCTGCTAATGACAATATTCAATACACAGCTGCTATCACTGACCACATGCAATTTGAACTTAACACCAATCAGGCTATACACCATAAACAAAATGCATGATTTATGGCCCGAGTTCGGTCTCTGTCACATTATGTAATTACACAGACAGGCAGGTGTGATACTTGAACACATGACATGTTATGATGTCTGTTGATTGTAAAATGTTATACACAAAAAATGAGCATGTATTTACAAAACACAACATCTCTATATATATATACACACACAATTAGCCGTGAAGGCATCTGCAAATGAACCAGCCGTTACACTTGAGTGCACACCCACCCGCTGTGACTGGGTTCGGTATCCCGGTTGCTTCGTTTCTTGGGAAGTAAACCGAAGTACACAATTTTGCACTTTCGATTTGCGATTGTACGCTTATAATTTTGTTTATACATTTTTTCGTAACCAGCAATGTATATTATATGTCATGAAGAAGTGATAATTGTGTTTTAATTATGTTTGATTTTTTGGTTGCATGTGACCTTCAATATCAAGACTAAAGCTATACACGTCTGTAGTTTCCAAATCCTTTGCTCCTCTCTAATGAGTCTATATTCAATTCAAATTCAATTCAACTTCAAAGTCACATGTCATGCACTTCTTCAACAAAAAATGCCAATACCTTCAATACAGTTGACTTGACTTTTATTCTTCATCAGTCCTTGAATGATTGACATTAATATATATGATGATGCAGGTCCTCAAATCCTTAAACATATAGAGCCAACACTCCAAATCCAAATCCACACCTAACACCACTACATGGAGTCCCTCTGACCATGTGCTCACATCTCTAGTCCTGTCTCAACTCATAGGATTACTTCCCTTGGCCCCCGGCTGGAGCTAACTGTCCCAAAATGTAGACCAATTTAGTTTCGCACAAAAATTAAAGTTTTGACATAAAAATAATTCAAACTCATAATTTTGGCCATAACATACCAGCCCCTTAATTGCGTCATACTCAAATGGAAGCAATTACACATGATAAAAACCAAAAAACGGTCAAAATTTAAATAAACCTTTTGCATGAAATTCCCACAAAATTAATTAAATACTTCTGGAGTAGTTGAAGTTTGGTATTAAAACCTTAAATCGCAAACTTCCGACAAATATATATAATTTGCTGAATAGCGATAAAATGTGTAAAAGATAACCTTTCTGTATGCAAAGCAATATATGACATAAAATGAAAAAAGTTCATGTCAGTTCATCAGATATCTTCAGTCTTGAAATGGTGATATTCAACATTAATAATTAAAGTTCACCACATTCACTGAAGAACAGGGGAGACAATCTTGTCTTCAGTCATTTTCTAGCAGCATGCACAGCTTATGCACTGGTCGAATGTACTCGCCTGACCGAGTTTTGACTCGAACAGCACGAACGAGCCCTTTCCCATCAGACATAACATCTAGGACCCGGGCCATAGCCCAGGAGTTCCTTGGAGTGTTATCAACTATGAGCACAACGTCTCCGACTTGTACGTTTCTTTTCGGAAAACACCACTTCTGTCTCTGATTTAACAGTACTATATACTCTTTCTGCCACCTTTTCCAAAATATGTCTGAAAGGTACTGGATTTGCTTCCAGCGACGTTTCCCATAACTGTCATCTTTGACAAAGATACCAGGGGGAAAGTTTTCACCAGGTCTAAGCAGCAGGAGGTGATTTGGAGTTAAAGGGGTCAGGTCACTGGGATCTGATGATAATTCTGTAACTGGGCGATTGTTGAGAATTGCTTCGATCTCACAAAACAGAGTTTGTAGCCCTTCATCATCCAAATGAATAGTTTGCTCTTGCATGAGAGAATAAAGAATCTTTCTTACTGATCTAATGAGTCTCTCCCAAATTCCACCAAAATGTGAGCCACTAGGTGGGTTGAAGCACCATTCAATGTGCTTTTGTTGGAGTTCTTTTGTGATTTTATGTCGATTCCAATTCTGAATTTCCAGTTTTAATTCCTTCTGAGAGCCAACCAAGTTGGTTCCATTGTCTGAGTAAATGGATTTCACATGGCCTCGTCTCGCAATAAAGCGGCGAATAGCATTTATACATGAATCTGTGTCGAGGCTGTGCGCCACTTCCTGGCTAAACAGGTGAAAACTACACCATAACGTTTGACACAGACTCTCCCACGTTTCACCAATATTGGTCCGAAGAAATCCATTCCTGTGTTGGTAAATGGCGGTTCATCAGTTGACAATCTTCTTTGCGGCAAGTCACCCATCTTCTGTCCCAGAGTTTGACCCTGATATTTTCTGCATGTTATGCATTTAGACACGACACTTTTGATTACATTTCCTGCTCCTACAATCCAAAACTTTTGACGAAGTTCAGACAGCATTGTGTTTTTCCCTAAATGGCCAACCCGTTTGTGACCATCTCTCACGATGACTTCAGTGATAGGAGAGTTCTTTGGCAGTATGATAGGATGTTTAGAATCATAAGAAAGTTCTGCTTTGTCAATTCGACCTCCAACTCGAAGTATGCCTCTTGAAAGAATGGGATCAAGTTTGCGCAGGGATGAATAGTGCTTGATTTGTCTGGAATTCCGTTTCTGCTGCAGATCACATATTTCAGCTGAATAATGTTGTGACTGCACATATTGTACAATGGACTCTTCTGCTTCATCTATCATCTTGGTTGACAGTTCTTTCGCAACTCTTGTTTTAATCTTCATTTTTTGTGACTGTTCATCTTTCTTTTTCTTGTTCTTTTCTTGGAAATCTGTGACTGTTTGTTTTTTTATCTTCACTCGTCGCGCAAGTTCTTCTTTCACTGCAAGAATCCATGCAACAGATCTCTTTAAGTTCATCCAGTCTGAAAAATGGAGGAATAGTTTGTCTATCACATCACATGTTTCAGTCATTGTGCTATTGACATTGCACTTAACTTCTGGATCATCAATCCCAATTTTCAAGTCCTCTTGATCTTGGTTTCCAGTTTTGATTGGTCCATTCCACCAAATACTTGAGTTTATCAGTCTCTTCATCTTGATACCTCTTGACGCCATGTCCGCTGGGTTAGACTTTGAGTCTATGTAGTTCCACTGTTCAACATCTGTAGCTTCTCTGATCAACGCAACCCTGTTTGCAACAAAAGTGTGAAATCTGGTAGTTTCATTACATATGTACCGTATAACGGACATGCTGTCAGTCCAAAAGTAGACATGTTGCAGTGGATATTCAAGTTCTCTTGTCAGCACTTTGCTTAGTCGTACAGAGAACTGCAGCTGTGAGCTCGAGTCGTGGAATTGTGATCTTTTTTAGAGGAACCACTCTTGACTTTCCAAGAACTAGGGCGCAATGGATTTCATCTTGACAGTTTGTGATGCAAATATAGGCAGCGACACCGTAGCCTGCATCACTGGCATCAGAAAACATGTGTAGATCACAAGCGCTAACTTCTCCAAAATCAGGTGGTTTGTAACATCTTGGGATTTCAAGTTCACTTACTAACTTCAGATCTTCAATCCAAGCTTGCCACTTCCTTTTCATTTTGTCACCAATGTCGTCGTCCCAGTTGATATTCAATCTGCATAGATTTTGCAGCAGTATTCTTGAAGTTAACGTAAATGGTGCTAACAATCCAAGAGGGTCGAAGACAGACCTTGCTACAGACAGAATACCTCTTCTTGTTTCTGGCTTGGGTTTGATGTTCACATCAAATCTGATTGTATCTTCTTCTACATTCCAATGAACACCAAGTGCTCGTTCAGATGGAAGTTGGTCTTTGTCAAGGCTTGGGTCCATGGTACCTTTAGCACGCTCTTTGATGGGTACTGAGTTCATGACACTATGGCTGTTACTAATCCACTTGTTCAAATGGAAGCCTCCATTAGAACATAGCCAAGTTACTTCTTGGATAAGTGCTTTTGCCTTCTCATCTGTTGACGTTGACTTTAGGAAATCATCCACATAGAAGGTTTTCTGTATCAGGTCTGTGACTTCTTCTGGAAAGGAAGGTTCATTGTCAACAGCAGTTTGTCTGAGAGCAATGTTCGCACAGGTCGGTGAGGAGATGGCTCCAAACAAGTGAACAGTCATGCGGTAGGTCAAGGGATCTTTTGACAAGTCGCCACCAGGCCACCAGAAGAATCGTAGGAAATCTTGATCATCTTTAGGAACCTTCACCTGGTAATACATTGCCTCTATATCCCCCATTATGGCAACTCTTTCTTCTCTAAACCTCAACAGTATACCAAGCAGACTGTTGGTTAGGTCAGGTCCTTGTAATAGCTGGTTGTTCAGAGAGATGCCCTGGTGTAACGCGGAGCAATCAAATACTACTCGGATCTTTTGCTTCTGGGGATGGTAGACGCCATGGTGTGGAATGTACCATTCTCGTCCGTCACCTCTGTAAAACTCATTGCTTGGCACCTGTTCCGCATAACCCTTGTCGATAATTTTGGCCATGAAATCTGTGTAGTCGGAATAAAAGTCTGCATCCTTCTTCATCTTACTCTTTAGATTTCCAAGGCGTTGTAGTGCTTGACTTGAGTTGTTTGGTAACTTGACATTGTCACTTCGAAAAGGTAATCCAATGGTGTAATGTCCACCTTTGAAATCTAATGACTGTGTCACCTTGTTGAGGAACATCAAATCTTCCTGTGAATGTTCTTTTCTATCATCTATTGTCCGTTCTGGGAAATCATAATTCATCGAGTCTTTCAACATCTTGTTGATACTTTTCATTTCTTCCTCTTCTGTTACAGCAGCTACTTCTATTCTGTTGGCATATTGCATGCTGTCGACATCAGTCACAGAATCTCGAAGAAGGTTCCATACTACCCAGCCAAGGATTGTCTTTGTTGCATGTGGTGCATGGATTGGTCCTGTTCTCACTTCTTGGGGTGTGTATGCGCTTGGTACATTGTTGCCGATCAATAATTGTATTTCCATTTTCTTCTTGCTTAAGTTGATGTCAGATAGGTGTGGCCATTTTGAAACATCATCTTGTTGTGGAATGTGGTTTCTTGATACAGGTAAGTTTTCCTTGGAATAAACCTTCGGCAACTCAATTGTAGATTTCATTTCCAGGTCACAGACTCTAAGACCGCTGATTTCATATGTCGATATAATGTGCGGCTTACCCATAGTTTCGAGAGAGATATCATCTTCTTTCTTCCTTCACAACCTAGCCTTTTCATCAGTGCCTCTGTGCAAAAGCATGCGCTACTCCCTGGATCGAGGAATGCATAAGTTTCATTGTACTTCAAACTGTCCTTGTATCTCACCTTGACTGGGATAATAGCCATAGTGCACTGTACTTTACCAGCCCCTGTGTCATCTTCCTGTGTGAAGTTCGGCGCAAGCACTCAATGGACTTTTGTTGTCTCCGACCTGCCTTGTCACAACCTTGTCCTGCCTGTCAACCTTTTCATCAATCTTGTCCTTGTGAAGAATGCTTAGGTGTTGACCCTTACAACTCTTACATAGTGCAGCTTCCTTCTGGGGGCAAGACTTACTGACATGTCCATGTCTCAAGCACCTGAAGCAAAGACCTTTGTACTCAGTATGTTGATCTTGGCGATATGTTGTAGAGATCTCCATTGTTCACACCTTTCAACGCCACGTTGGTTTGACTGGCAGCAAATACACGGTGCAAGATAAGCTTGTGCTCTTGTCAGAGACTGTAACTCTTCACTCTGACTGTACTGCTTGGTGGGAAGATCAGTAGCAAAGGAGATTTGCTTGTCTTTATATACTAGATTCTTATTGCTGTGTTGTGTCTTCTGAACTGGTTTGTGTTCAATCCTTAGTGCCAACTTGCCATAGATTGGGTCGTTTGCTTTTCTGGCTTCCAGCTTGACAAAGTCTACAAGGTGATGAAATCTTACCAGCTGTTTTTCACTTCTTCGTCTCTCCACATAGCCTCTCCACTTGTCATGATAGTAGTAAGGCAGCTTCATGACTAGCCTTTTGATATTGTCGAGGTATTCTAACACCTTCATAGCTTCAATGCTTTCTACTGCATTCATGCATTCTGTGAGGAAAATTGAGAATTCATCAAGCTCTTTTACACTGTCATTCTTGATGGGGTTCCAGGCTAGAGCCTTCTTGATGAACGCTGATGCAATTGTTTCTGTATCGCCATAGCGACTTTCTAGTTCTCTCATCGCAGCTTTATAGCCTCTTCGTGAGTCCAAGTAGCTAAAGCTAGATGCAATTTTGTGAGCTTCTCCAGTTGTAAACTGTTCTAAGAAGTTCATAGTTTCATCTGTATCTTCTGCATAGGCAACTACCTTTGTCCGGAATTGACGAATAAATTTGTTGTACTCCAACGGATTACCGCTGAACTTGATGATTTCTGGAACTGGTTTACGGAGCTGATTGACGACGCTTGAGATTGCTTCCTCGGGATTCATAGAGTGCTGTTTGGGGGTTGGTCTACTAGGTGTTTGTGTCTCCGCTGTGACAAATTGCAGTGGTTGAAGCATTTCATGTGGATGTGGATTAGTTTCATAGTTCAACTCTTCCCACTCTGACTCTATCCTCCTGTTCAGGTTGAGAGCGTCTCCCATGTAACCACCTTGAAAACATGGCTGTTCCTCTTCATAGAATCTTTCTCTTCTATTGTCTCTATAGTGCTTATAATTAACCTCCCTGTGATTTGGTTTCTGTTCAGTGAAGCACTGTTTTCTAAACATGCCTTGTGTTAATCGCAGTCTCTCATCAACTGTTTGTTTACTGTCCTCTTCATGTATGTATGGTCTGGTATCTACTTCTTTCTTCATGGTTTCACTAATGACACTACTGTCTGCAGACTTGTGTCTCTCTTGATATATTGGTGAATGAATACCAGTTCTATCTTCTGTATTGATACCTTTGTTACGACTTGGTCTCATTCTTTGGGACCTACAAGTACTTGCTACACTTGAATTTTCATAATCTTCTAAAACCTTTGTTCTAGCTTCTGCTATTGCCATTTCTCTTTTTAGGTACATCCTCTCTTCTTCCATTTTAAGTTTCATCTTGGAGATTTCTAAATCCTGCAATTTCTTCAAAGCCTTTATTTTAACCAAGACTTCAGCTTTTTTTTGCTCCTCTCTAATGCGAGCAGCTGTCACCGATGTCACCTGTGATAAACTAGTTTTATTTGACTTTGTCTGGGACACGCTATCATGGGGTCCAATTCTTCTTGTATTGTTGACCAGTTTTCTAGCTCCGTTCTCAATAAAACTGTCAACTTGAGCTTTTAAGAGCATGAACTCATTTCTTTTGCTATCAGTTTTATCATTATACTCTTGTCTTTCTTGTTCATTTGCTAGCCTGAAATATTCCTCTTCATCACAAAACAATTCCTCAAATACAAGAAGAAAGCTACTGTATTCAGTTCTGACGACTTCATAATCTGCACCCTCTGATATAAGTTCATCCACACACTTCAAATTGTTCATAACTTTCCTCAAAGTCAGTTTCAAGTTATCATATTTCACCTTCTTTTGATATTCTAAACCTGTGTCAGAAAATTTAGCTGACGTTTTGGTCTAACACTTTCAAGATAGCTCATGCTGAGTTATGGCTTGTTTTCCACATTCAAAATTTATCCTCTTCTAGTATTCAATTCTAGAAAGTCATAACCATATTAATGTCAATGAAATGTAGTTTCCAAATCCTTTGCTCCTCTCTAATGAGTCTATACTCAATTCAAATTCAATTCAACTTCAAAGTCACATGTCATGCACTTCTTCAACAAAAAATGCCAATACCTTCAATACAGTTGACTTGACTTTTATTCTTCATCAGTCCTTGAATGATTGACATTAATATATATGATGATGCAGGTCCTCAAATCCTTAAACATATAGAGCCAACACTCCAAATCCAAATCCACACCTAACACCACTAAGAGTCCCTCTGACCATGTGCTCACATCTCTAGTCCTGTCTCAACTCATAGGATTACTTCCCTTGGCCCCTGGCTGGAGCTAACTATCCCAAAATGTAGACCAATTTAGTTTCGCACAAAAATTAAAGTTTTGACATAAAAATAATTCCAACTCATAACTTTGGCCATAACATACCAGCCCCTTAATTGCGTCATACTCAAATGGAAGCAATTACACATGATAAAAAACAAAAAACGGTCAAAATTTAAATAAACCTTTTGCATGAAATTCCCACAAAATTAAATAAATACTTCTGGAGTATAATTTCATAATTTTGGCCATAACAACGTCATACGATCGTAGTCACGATATGGCTGAAATATTGCCGATGTGACTTTTTATTCGTGATTTTTCACTCACTCACTCATGGAATCATGAGATCATTCACTCATAAGATCACTCATGAGATCATCAAATGATAACATAGAACGTCAATGCAAAAGAATGACCAGAGTTATGCGCCCCTAGAGACGAGTCACGGAAAAAGAGCAGTCAGGGAAAATATCGGGTAAATAATAACCAGAATCTAAAACTATATCGTATACATCCATAAGGGATCAGTGAAGAGTTTCATGTGAAAAATGATAGATATAGTGCTCTACAGAGCAAGGATTGGGACTTTTTCACACCCTAGTGGTACCCGACACATCAGCCATGTTGACAGGTATACACCGTTCACGGCTGGCTCTGACATGCCGCTCCGACTCAACGCATGTTTTGTGTTCTTGTCTGTGCATCTCATCTTATCATTCTCCCTGATTCGATATATTGAACAGTGTGCGAGCTACAAAGACTACCCGAGTGAGTTTTGCCATCCAGAAACTGTTTGTTTACATTTGTGTCCAAGCAGTGACGTCACGGATAGCACACCCCGGCTCAGTATCGATCGTACTCGTCTGTTCCTACCCCCACCCCTCCCTGCGAATAGTGTCAAGATCACCCATTATTCTTCTCTCTGGAGATGTCGAGACAAACCCGGGACCTACCACCGATTTAGACGAGGTACAGAGGGTAATCCTCCGGCAGATAAAGGACTCGGAAAATAGACTTTCTAAAGATATTTGTTCGGTTAAAGAGGACATAAAATCTATAAAATTAGACATCAATGAACTAAGAGATGAAATCTACACTAATAAACAAGAACAAGATGTGATTAGCATGGATATTGACACTTTAAATGATAAAACAACAGATATAGAGACACAATTAGACAATCTAGACACACGTCTAGAGGAACAGCGTAGCAGGAGGAATAACATGGTGTTGTATAATGTCCAGGAAACTGGTGATAATTAGACCTACACAGAAAGCAAGAACAAAGTGATCGATATTCTCAATAAAGCGAGAGTGACTAATGATCTCCCACCCCTTACACCTAGAGACACTGAGAGAGCCCATAGGATCGGCAAAAAGAGCGATAAGACAAGACCGATTATCGTCCGTATGAACCACTGGGAGGATAAGTGGCATTCTGTCAAATTGAGGAGTGTACTTAAAGAGCAGGGTGTTGGTATAGCCAATGATCTCACCACCTATCAGCGAAAAGAACTCAACCGCCTGAGAGATGCACACCCCGACACCCGCTTCTACTATAAGGGGGGCAAGATAATGCAGGACCCTAAGGAAGACCAAGGTAGATCTGGGGACACTCGGAGTAAACCGAGGTCGGACAATCGCGGAGACCGAGACCGCGGGGGCACGAGACAGGGTCTGAGATCGTCATCGCGACCCACTGACAGAGACCACACCCGCTAGGGAGGTGGCCAGGGCCAGGATCATGTGAGACGTTCTTTGACGCATCAAAGTGTTATGAATGAGACTAACGACTGTGAAAATGCTTGTGAAACGGTTAATTTTATTTTCTGGAACATTTCAGGTATCGTGCAAAAACTTTCAGACGCTTGTTTCGTAGATTATATCAAATCACTTGATATAATTGGTATTACTGAAACTTGGTCGCTTGACTTAGACATAGAAAATATTTTCAGTGATTTTGAGTTAATTGAAAAAAATGCACAAAAAATATCTAATAAGGGGAGACCTTCCGGGGGTATCGTTGTACTGATAAAGAAAGAGTTTTATGATTACATGAAATGGTCTAAAGTTACAGAAAACGCTATATTTATCATGTTTGACCATACACTGTTTCACCTCGACAAGGATATTTTGTACTCCTGTGTATATGTACAGCCTGAAGTATCCACTTGGTATGATAAATACCCACCTCTATGTAATAATGGTGTAAATTTATTTCAGGATAACCTATTATCAATTGTTTCGTCTGTACCAGACCGCTATATCTTGTGTGGCGGAGATTTCAATGCGCGTACCGGAATAGACCCCGATTTTATCGAGGATGATCTGCTGGAATACACTGAAACCCAAAACAATTCGTACTGGGACTTTCTTATAGACTATTTCCATCTTAAACGGTTCTCCGCCGACAAGGTTATAAACAGGGTTGGTAAAACACTTCTTGACATGTGCTCCGTTTTTAATATTCATATTATGAATGGTCGTTGTGGCAGTGATGCACAACTCGGAGATTTTACTTACATAGGTCTGAATGGTACCAGTGTTATTGATTATGTTATTTCGTCAGCAGCATTATTTGACTATGTAAATGATTTCAGCATACAATCACGCATAGAATCAGACCATCTTCTCATTATATTACGAATAACATCAAATCATAATAGAAAAGCTGATACACATGATAAAAGATCTGAAATTACGTACAGGTTTACTTGGGATAATGATAAGTCTGGACAGTTCAGGGAAAATTTGCTATCTGAAAACGTTCAGGAATTGCTAGATAAATCTGTTGATTGTGCTTTCACTAGTATAGATGAAAGTATATGATATATGATAGATGCGATCTGTTCAGCGGCTTCTTGTATAAGAAAAAAAGTTGGTCAATCAAAAGCATACTTGAAAAGTTGGTTTGACTTAGATTGCGAAAAACTAAAAACCGAAAGATGCAAATTTCTCAATAAGTTCCGGAAATGTAAAGACAAGCATTCATTTGATCAATATTGCATCGTAAGAAACCAATATAATGCACTTTGCAAGAAAAAACGTATTGACTATTTTAGAGAAAAACGAATAACAATAGAAAATAGCATATCTAACTCCAAACATTTCTGGTCTGAACTAATATTCTCAAGCACGACGTTAAACCCAATTTCACCTGGTCTGAACTTAAACGTTTAAATAACCATCAAATAAGGCAAAACAATATTCAGATACACGATTGGTTGGCACACTTTGGGCAACTCTTTTGTGGTGTTCATACAGTAGATAATAAAAATGACCATAATTATCATGACAATACAGAGCAGACCAACCTGAGCCGGCAAAATTCAGAACTTACGGCAGATATACTTGATTCACCAATCACTAGAGAAGAGATTTTTGAAAGTATTGACAATCTCAAATCAAACAAATCACCAGGATTTGATGGCATGATATCAGAATTCTTTAAACACTCGTCCGACCTTATCGCTCCATACCTAGAACTACTATTTAATATCATATTGGAAAATGGTATTTTCCCAAAATGTTGGACGACTGGTATCATTGTTCCGATCCGGGGCTGTGGGGTAGCCTACTGGTTAAAGCGTTGGCTCGTCACGCCGAAGACTCGGGTTCGATTCCCCACATGGGCACAATATGTTAAGCCCATTTCTGGTGTCCCCCGCCGTGATATTGCTGGAATATTGCTAAAAGCGGCGTAAAACTAAACTCAGTCAGTCAGTCAGTCAGTTGTTCCGATCCATAAACATGGTGATGCAAATAACCCAAATAACTATAGAGGAATAACATTACTTAGTATATTTAGTAAAATGTTCACTTTTATAGTTAATAA
This sequence comes from Haliotis rubra, assembly GCF_003918875.1. NCBI lineage: Eukaryota > Metazoa > Mollusca > Gastropoda > Lepetellida > Haliotidae > Haliotis > Haliotis rubra. The sequence continues at coordinate 83,562 of NW_025765147.1, read as the reverse complement.
GCGACTTGTAAGCTGGGGAGATACAATGGATAAGATAAATGAATCGCAAGCTGGATTTAGACATGCATATACCACTATTGATAACATGTTTATTTTACAAAGTATAATACAGAGATATTTGAATTTAAAAGGAGGAAAAGTATATGCCCTATTTGTAGATTTTGCGAAAGCCTTTGACTCTGTCCAACGCAACAAACTTTGGTCTCTATTCCAATATCATGGTCTCAGTAATAAAATGAGTAAACTTTTGACTAATATGTATGAGAACGTGAAGGCATGTGTTAAAAATAATCAAGAATTTTCGGAAACGTTCGAATTAAAACTTGGTGTAAGGCAGGGATGCATACATAGTCCTTTCCTGTTTTCATTTTTCATCAATGAGCTTGCTGTTCAAATCGAAACTAATTGTTCAAGTGGCATACAACTTCACCCAGAAATATTTAAAATCTTCCTTCTGTTGTTTGCAGACGACATTGTGTTGTTCTCCAAAATCAAATAAATGAACTCGAACATTACTGCGATAAATGGAAATTAACAGTAAACAGAGAGAAAACAAAAATCATAGTCTTTAAAAAGGGAGGTAAACGTTCTAAAAAAGAAAAGTGGTTGTTTTATGGTATACATCTAGCTATTATAAATATTTGGGATTGTATTTTACCAATGGTTTGTCTTGGAACATGCATGTCAAATATGCTTCGCTCCAAGCGCAAAAGGCGCTTATTGGTATTATGAAGACAGTAAGTACACTTGGAGATATTAGTTACAAGACCTTTTTTAAGATTTTTGATGCAAAGATAAACCCAATTTTGACGTACGGAGCAGAAATCTGGGGATTAGCAGACTTTCATCAAATAGAAAGAATACACTTGTATGCATGCAAGAAATATCTTGGTGTTAAATTGAATACAGTTAATGCAGTAGTTTACGGTGAATGTGGCAGATATCCAATGCACTTGTTTACAAGCATAAAAGTTGTCAAATATTGGTTAAAACTGTTAAATATGCCTTCATATCGGTTACCGAAAAAATGTTATAATATGATGTTATTGTATGATGAAAATGGACAAAGAAATTGGACATCTCATGTTAAGAACTTCTTATTCTCTATTGGCTTCGGAAACGTTTGGAATGCACAATATGTAGAATCACATACGTCATTCATTCAGTCGTTAACCATAAGACTTAAAGACATATATCTTCAAACATGGTGTGAGAAAATATCTTTGTCAAGTAAATGTTTTTACTATTCAAAATTTAAAAAAGATTTATTTAATGAAGTATATTTATCATGTGTTAATATAAAGAAATTTAGGCGATCACTAGCAAGATTCCGATGTTCATCTCACGATTTGTTGATTGAAAGCGGCAGATATAAAAATGTTAAAAGAGAAGAGAGAATATGTTCACTTTGTCGTTTAAATGAAATTGAAGATGAATATCACTTTCTCCTCATCTGTCCATCATATACTTCAATACGATGTAAATACATTAAAAAATATTACTATATCCATCCAAGCATCATAAAGTTCTCTACCCTTATAAGCAGTAAAAATCAAAATATATTACAAAATCTTGCCATGTTCATCCACACTGCAATGTTGTATAGAACAAAAGTTTTATCACTGTAATGTAAATATATTTATTTATGTAATTCCCCATTATATATGTATATGTACTAAAGGCCTGTGGCCTCTTCAGTACGAAATAAAGAACTATATTAGTATATTGATACGCAAAAGAATATCCAGTTTTGACTATTTTCAGAAACAAATTCCGAAAACAGAAAGTTACAAAATATCTGTTAAACTTATATAAGATGATCGCATAAAGGATAATCATGTCCTGTTGTACCGGTAGCACCCGTCACTCACAAACTTGTAAACTATTTTGTAGTGTTACACTGCGCAGCAGTACTCATGCGGGGGTCTTCTCGTTTATCCACCACCTATTGTTCTAGGTGGACAAGTCACTGAAGCGGAATAATCCTCAAGACAATAGATGTCCCTGAAATTTTGTTCCCTGTGAAATAAGATCCCCCCTTGAATGTAGTAGTAAAAAAGTAAGTCTTTCTACATTTTTTTTTATTTCAACAATACATACAATATCAAAATTAACAATACATTCAATATCTATGACAATCCTCAATAGCCTGTTAAATGGGATACTGCATCCCAATATGCATATACATCCATATGGCCAGCCAAGAATTGCTGTTTGATGTTACATAATCTGTTTGTAAATTGACATATTTAACTTTCTTGCGAGGAGGTTTGGCACCTCCTCTTAATTGCATACATGATGCCTCTACGTAAGATTGTTCTTTTTTCAAGAATTCAATAATCTTGAAGATATTGGGATGGTTTTCTAAACAGGAAAGCTTCCTGTGCCAGCCCTGAACATGATTAGTAGTGCGGGGGCCTTCGGTGGCGAAGTGGTTCCATATGGTCCTGCCATGGTCACCCTCCACCCAGTACGATGTCATATAGTCTGTAAACTGTTCCACCCCAGGAGGTGCATCTTCCAGGGCCTGCCACCACACATCACTCACACAGTCCACTGGTACCAGGGGCAAAGCAATCGCTCGTCTTACAAGACGACCTATGTCCGGGTTGTCCTTATATTCAGTTACCATTCCAAGCTTCTGAACTTTTCTCCAAACACTCTGGCTAAAGTGAAAGTAGCAACCCTTTAATATGGCATTTTGAACAGTCATCTTGATGGCGTTTTGAGCAGCTGACTCAAAATCAGTGAACACACTCACTGGATCCAATACAATGTTCTTAGAGGCCGCTACATTCTTCACATTTTCAAAGAAACGTTCATATGTCGACTGCTTTTATCTGGGAGCAGACCATACACCAAAGGGCACATCTTATTTTGCACAAATGCATGAATGGTGTAAAGCTGGGTGAACACACCAGGGCACTTGTCAAATGTTCCGTCACAGTAGTACACATCTGCTTCGGAGAGAAGTCGCAGGTTCTCGTCAGTCGCGAAGGTCAGGATCTTGTCATGGTCGCCGTGAGAAAAAGCAGGAAGTTGTCATTGGCATGCGTCTTAGTATATGCATCGGGAAGATCTATTGCTGATCTAGTTGCTGGCAGATGGGGATGTCTTTGGCTCGGGAGCGGTATAGAGCAGGACGTACACTGTCAAAGATGGGCACTTCTGCAATGATGTCAGGATTCATCACTCTCAGACCTAGAACAGAGAAACACAATGTTAAATTCAAAGAAAACTGTTGTAGTATTTTAGTATTTAATAGTAATTAAAAAGTTGCCAAGCATTTATGTTAATATTTACCTGATAACTCCTCCTGATAAAGAGATGGAATTGGTTTGGAATCTTTTCGGACAAGGTCCTTAAGATTGGCCAAGAAAGAATCTACAGCGATTCTATTCTCCACAGATGCATGGTTATGCTGGTCTCTGTAGGACGTGAGAATATTATCTTTGGTGTTAACCGTGGCATGGCAGTTCTTCTGGGCGCAGTTCCAATGGACAGATGTTCCTCGTCTTCTTTTAACTACAAACTTGTGATTTTGGAACACTAAGTACTGACCACCTCTACCATTAGGAATAAACTGGACATTAACCTGTTGGTTAGCCATCGTGACTGACCTTAAAGAACCTCATGTACCATTTTATAATCGTGTAATAGTGAAAAGTGTTCACTGAATTAAAAAAACACAAATAGCATAATCGACACAATTTAATTAAAGTTCACGAACACTGTTCACTGTAACAGGGCAAATCAGCTAATTAGTGTCACCCACCAGGACCAAATTTCAGAGTGAGCAGTGTAATCACTAACCCGTGTCAACTAATCCCATCTAATCCCTTGTCAAAACTAAAGGGTGGTGGATAAGTGAGAATGAACCCTCATGCGCCTGTGAACAAACCAGAAAAGCAAAACAGACCTCGACTTGGGTGTACCTAGTCTGAATTCACGAGACGTTCACTAACACCACCAGGACGCCGGCTTTGATGGGGCGTTATAGAAATGTGTTCTGGTCAAACTTGAGGATATATGACATCAACGTTAGATGAAATCCATCTGACTGTGTGTGCGGTTGTATATCTTCATGAAACTGATATCTGAATCAGTATCATTAGCCCAACGCTTAAGGTCTGGTTAAGTATATTGATATACTGTCGACTGCAGACACTTTACCGCTTCCAAATCAGACACATGTGTAGCATTAGAAATACCTTCCATTCAAGCTACGTATCAGTATAGAAAGATATGCATGTGTTTGTTTAGCTGTACCGCTGGAAACGTCTTCTTCAATGTCTTCTTCCACAACTACTACCATACCAACAACATCCAAGACATTGTCAACGACAAAAGTGACTACTTCACCAATAGGTACAACGTTGTGGGTCACTATGTCCACTACTGCACAAACATCCAACACAATTGCAACACCAACAACAGCGACAGCACACCCATCCGAAACATCCACGCCTCCATCTGGTGCAGCAGGTAAAGGAAGTGATGTATATGTTTGGGGGGTTCTTCACAGACGAACGGGTTAAATTCTTGCAGGTTGTAGTTCTTATCATAGCAGAGGTACGCGCAGTCAATAACCAGTTTAAATTGATATTGCATGTATTGAAACAGACTTGGAGAAGGATTATCGTTACACGTAACAATTCAACAGCAGAATTTGTAAGTGCATGTTCACATGTCATTAATGAAATAAACAACAGTTAAATTGTATACTCGGCCAAAACTATGATAATATGTCCCTTCGAGTCTTTCACTATTGTAAATCACTGCAGGTGTTCAAGACCGATTTATATCGCTGACCTTTTGTGTTTGTATTACATTGTGGGTACTATCTCATGTGCAAATCCGGCACGCCTGTAAAACTTTTCACCATTACAAGTAATATATACTATGTGGTTATATGATTAAGAATCAAGCAGGTCATATGTAAGGTGCTATTGCAAAGGAGAAGTCTTGTAGTATATAAAGTAAGATATATATCTCAGCAGGCGTAAAATACCTCTTTCAATTCTGAAGGAGCAGTATTCAATTACATTATGCTGCATTATGACGGGTGCAAAAGTCGTTTGTGTTCTAGCTAAAAGAAGCATGTCATTGTTGAAAAAGATATCAATACGCCATACAAATGTCTATTTCATGTACAAAAATTTAACTGTTCAATGTGTTAATATGTAATGTGTTCGATTTCCACGCTTGAATGTATCTCTACACTTTCAGAGTCCCCCGATAGCAGGTTCCCGTTACAGTACGCCATTGTCGTGGGTGCTGTGGCTTCTGGTGTCGTCACTGTTGCGGTTGTTGCTGTTGTGTGTGTGAGGTATGGTGCAGCTATCAACAGTTGGTAAAGTATTATGTTCGTGATACAAATGTTGTCTAGGTTATGATAATAGAGCATAATAAAATGCTTCGCTGAAAGATTAACAGGGATAGGCTGACCTAAACATTCTGTTCAAATTTCCTCCCCTTTGCTATTGACAACGATAACGTCAAAACACCCTGACGTAAAGTCCCTCCTTAACGAGAAGAAACTATACTTTGCACATTTGGGCAGAGGAAACTATTTCTCTGAGGCTCTGTTGACACACTTAGAATTAACACCTCTGTCAAGAAGTAGAATATGAATGACATGAGTACCTCTGTTCTGTCAGAGGAATTTGGTTTGGTCGTTTCAACCATAATTCGATATTTCAGGAGACGGAAAGGAAAAAGGCCCCAAACCAGAGACGCTGAAGAAGCAGTTGTCCCATCTTATGAAGAGTGCATAGCGGAAGCCTGCGATCATACTCGGTACCAGATCATACAAAGCAACAGAATACCAAGGGGATGGTCAGAACAAGGATCCATTTATGTTAACACGACAACAACTACCAGTCATGAGAACATTAATGAAAACGAATACCCACATGTCAACAACGAATACGTTAATGATCAGAATGTGTCAACTGGAACATCATGTTATGTCAACGTTGGTTCTAATATTGAAGACATCGAGAAAGCGGGAGAATCAAACACGAATGTGAATACTACTGATTTTAGTCTGTACGAAAATACCCTAAATATCCGCACTTAAGATTGATCCCTGCTGTTAGTCAGGTGAAACATAACTCGCATGAAGCTATTAATGTTGCAGTATCTTCCGTGAAGACCATCATATTCTAGTACTTTCCTCATATAGTCGCAGGTTACGGTGGATGGTCAAATAAGAACTGTCGGAGTGACCACGTTTTCGAACAATTGAAATAACTCATTGACATGTTTTTGGAAGTGGAATGGTTTTTGTCTTTCGAATGCTATTTCATCAACCAGCCCTCTGTAACAACAACCAAGTCATTGTAAGGTTTCAATGTTCAAATCTGCAAACACCTGATAGTCAGTAGGGGCCAGATCTGGTGAACCTGGACGTAGAGGCTCGTTTCCATATTCTGGTACAACAGCCATTTGTGTGACTGGAAGACTGGCCTGACATAGGACACCATGTCGAAGACGCCGCATCGCTTGTTTGACCGTTTAAAGTCATTAACACCTCACATAAGTGTGACAACGTTCACGCTAATTCTGCTTTTGACACTCTTTCCATTTCATGTTCATGCACTCATATCTGTATAATACTTATAGCTTAATGAAATTAACGAACATGTGACAGACATCGTTCAGTAAGAAATATTGCATGTGTATTCAGCGTTTCACGAATAAAATAATTGTATAACTCCACTATCGTTCATATTATATTTTCCTTGACCATAGTTTTGTTTATAGCTTGCTTGATAACGGTGTTAGCATCCATCTACATCGAAACGTCGCACCCACTGCAATAAAGATGTTATCCATCTTAAAAATCGTTCCTGTTCAAGATACGGGCTTCTAAAAGATGTTTCATGCACAAGTAAAATCCAGATTCCCATCTTCTGCGGGTTTCATTTTAAAGAGTACGTGATACTGATTTATGGTATTCCCCTTCTTGAGTATAAACCTAATTCTGTATGTCCTATTTCAACTGATCTTGTGTGATTATTTACTCATTTCACAATTTAGTCCAATGCATTTCATAGTGGGAATACGCATAAAAGAAATGTTTAAAATGGTTTGGTACCTTTAGCTCTTAAGCCACATGAAATTCTTTTTGACCCCGCAAACTGTGGCCTCATATCTCTATTTCGTTACTTTTACACATTTGAGATAAACAGTTATTGTCCTTAGTTTGATCATCGATGGTGATATACATATGCAGGTCATATGTGTTTGCTTGATCCAGTAACAAACCCTTGGCCGTAAAACTTTGATACAGCGAGATCGTTTTAGAAAGGTGCTCATCATGCATATGTATGTGTATCACGCCTTTTCCAAAGACTATAAATGAAACTGGTCCTCACAAAACAATATTTCACCCATCCTAAGACTTTCGATGTCGAGCTAACCAACTGTCAGAAATGTACGAAATGACGCCTAAAGATTTGCACCTTACACCTTAGTTGGAACAGGTAACATATGTCTCCTAAATACGTTACGACGTGGATATTTTGTGTATGTATAAATACCTCTAAAACGGCCTCAAGACACACACAGTCGCACGCACACACGCCCCCTCCCCCTCAAACACACACACACACACACACACACACACACACACACACACACACACACACACACACACACACACACACACACACACACTCCAGCAACAACACATTTCAAAATTAGCCAGGAGTGTATAGCTCTGAAGTTCTTCGTTAGCACGAAGGCCGGGTGGGACAACTTAGGAATGGCCAGCGAGTCCTAACTTGACACACAGAAGGAAGCGAGCTACAAAGACATTATTTATATCATTGAAAAGATCTCGAGGAGATGAACCCAAAAAGTTCATGTGCCAGTGCGCTCACGTGTTCATATGCTCACAAATTGGCTCTGAAAATGCATTTCTGCAGAAATTTCTGGCAGAATTAATTTTTTCCGCAGAAATTTCTGGCAGAATTTTTTTTTACCGCAGAAATTTCTGGCAGAATTTTTTATTTCACTACCAGAATTATCTTAATTGAAAAATATTAGACACTATCTTTGGATAATTCAGTATGGACTTTCTTCAAATGATGTTGTTTTCTCTTGTAAACAACTTCAAGTGGGAGGGGAAATGGTTCCCAGAAGTAGATCGCCGCACAAATCTTACAAGGCATGTTTTAACATATTATCAAGACGAAATGAAAATAAAAATAATTTGATTATTTCTTTATGCATCGTTTATTCACACTCTGTATTACATGAGTTTCATTGGGCTAAGTTGCATTCATTTCATCTCTCACATGAGTGCCGTTGTCCCTTTGGTATGGTTTATGTATCTCTATTGTTTGTATAGTCACTCGAACTGTACAATGGAACACTGCATTGTATATGGCAGATGTGTACTCTAGAAACCACAATGAAGCTATTTTTCAAACAGTCTTACAATAATCGAATCAGGATTAGGTGTCTTCCCCTTAAGACGACATTTGGTATTACAGTGTTAATGTTTCGCCGAGGTAGACACATGTTGTTTTAATGGATTAGTGAGGTGGGTTATACTATAAACTGAACTGCATAACGAAATCGGTGTTCATTTTCATGATATCAACTCACATTGTAATATGAACATGATTTCAGCTCACTGCTTATTAATTGACATTGATTTATTTAAAAAAATGACTAACTGATTGACATTGATTCACTACTACTGATTGCCTTTGACACTGATTTTAATTCACTAATTATTTGTTGATATTTACTCACTAATTATTATGGGTATATTTCCTGCTTATCCGCGCAATCCAATGCATTACTTTCGAAATGGCAAATCAGCAGTTAGAGTACAAGTTCATTCCAACCTCACGTGGAGGAAGGTATCTCTGTATAGATGGATACATGTTTAGAGTGAGTCACAAACGCAATGCTGCATCGCGGATATCATGGATGTGCCTAGATAAGAACTGCACTTAAACTATATATTTCTACAGTTGAATAATGACATTCAAATGTATATAAATTATTTGTTATCGATAAAATGGTCACGGATAAAAATGTCATATGTATTTTAAGGGGTGTAAATAATGGTTCGAGGGGAGTATTTCATTTATTTACCGGTTAACAATTTAGAATCATCCATGTACTTAAAATCACACAGAACCTCCGTTGTTCTCCAGAGACAGTCGACTTGAAAATCCTTGCATGCTCCACTGATTTGTTGTTTCAAACATCACAGTTGTCGTCTTCCCGAATGAACTCACAGAACGAATCTTCCATAGGTAGTAGGCAAGTGGTGAGTGTTCAGGTCAAGAGTTCTGATTACAATATTATTATGTTGTGAATTGAGACAGGGATGCATGTATATACATATTGTATAAAACTTGAAATGTTTCACTTCTTCAAATCCTGCATTATGTTGTGAAAAGTTTGTGTAATAACGTAATGCGGGTAGAAAACGTGTTCTAGACAGTAGTAATAAACTATCCCAACAAATACCATCCTGTGTAAATACTCGTAATGACTCATTATTTGGGAGAGTGTGTATTTGACCGTCCTTTCACCTGTATCAGATAATTTATGAGACACCTGCGTGTGGGCCACTTGTTTATTTTAGGTAATTAGCAATCAGTGTGATCAACTGATCTGGAGCTGATCTTGTTGGGCTTGGGGTATTTGCATCAGAATGACAATAACTGATTCATGATCAGGAAACTAAAACTATATACACTTCTGTTATTACCCCCAAGACCGGTTTGAGGAATTTCAACAATTCATATCATCATGACACTAGACAATACATTATATGTTTTGGTTCAGTTCTGTGTTACATATATTCGATACACTATGTTTCAGGTGTACAAGGTCGGTTAAAGTAGCTTGTATATATATACATATTATACAACAACGTTATGAACAGCAATTATGATTGTATGTTTCATTGGCATTCTAGCATGCGGCTTCTTAATCATTTTGTTAATAGCAACTTCTTGTTCATTGCATAAAGCAACGTGTGACGAGCGCTGCGAATGTAGTTACTGACAAAGGGTACTACATACCATAGCCTACGAATGGCTGACCACGCTATAGACTTTATCAATCAGCACCCGTTTTTTATGACTGTTTTTACAACTTAATCCGTCCTGCTTATCGGCTTCATGGCTGTGCTATTTATTGTTCTTACTTCCCACCTGGCCTCGTCCAATTATCTACCCCTTGTTTTTCAAGTACACGATGTTTGTCACAGCATTCGATCATTCTAATCACTTGGTTTTTGTCACCGTTAGCTTGAACATGGTGTGAGAACCTACACAGAAACGTTGCTTCAGTTATCAAAGTACTCACAATAACATGTATCTGTGATTTGCCGACTTAACGAATAGAGATATTTTCACCGTCTGCCTGAACGGTCTTGCAGGATGAACAACGCGTTCTTCTTGGCTAATCTGCACACTACACCATACACACACCATTTTTGCACATCTTTTTGAGAAAGGTTATTGGCGTTGCAAAACAAACACAATGGTGTACACGACCACCCACACCTCCCTCCACGCCCCACTCGGTGTTCACGTAATCTGTTGTAAAGCGTATCAACATCCCAGGCTACGGTCCAAAGTCCAAATATATTTCAAAGAACGTAGGACTGGTAGTTAAAATATTTATAGACAGGCAAGACAAAATAGTTTATTTTGTGTCGTGAATGTACATGTCAAAAAATGGCAACGGTAAAAGACATAGAAAATACAGACACCAGGCCAGATGGCCAATGAGACACACTAGACAATATGTGCATAAAATGTATAAAATATAAGATTAAAACATTAAGGAGTATCACTCATATGAAAGACCCAAGGAAAAAGAAAGAAATTTATAGGGATGATAGCTTACGCCGGTACATACGGCTAACTAAAGCGGCCAGTGGATTAACAATAATTTCTGTTTGTAAGAGGAGTGTAGCTTGTTCAGTGTTTGATAACTGAGCAAAATGTGGGTAAAAGATACTAGTTTTTCTAAACAGATCATACCGAAGATCAGAATAATAAGGACAGCTAACTAAGAAATGGACTTCGTCTTCGACAGCCTGACTACTACAGTGGCGACAAAGCCTGTCTGACAATGGCTAATAGATGTAGACATGGATTTAGTTTTTAAGCAGCACCTCCTCTTGAAACACATGCTTAGTACATAACTACTACACTATATGTTATATGATGTTCTGTATTTGATATCGTTTAGATATATTATCAATCCATTGCGTAAGTGTCCTCGATGTATTTTCACATTGTTTTGTCACTGAACAACACTCTCCATGCTGTTGCTACCGAGATCATAATATAGATCTTATCTATTTTATGATTTGTGTTGTAATACGGGTGGTAGGACAATAGGCCCACAAAGACATAACACCCTCAGACAAAACACCCTAGGCTAAATGCCTCCATGACAAAAGCCCTCAAAGGTCCTCAATGAAGAGATGTAATAGAATACCAACAAATCTTTTTCATTCCCACATCAATACAATATAATATAACATTAAATAGCATATGTAACCATGCCGTCATATGATTCCGTGGTACTTAGGTTTCCGTGGTATTTTCTAATGACATAATTTCTCACGAGCCACTCGCCAAATCGCGCCACCTATCGATTGTTTACGTTCATCAGTTGATCGGCACAGCTCTGAGCAAAATATGTTCAGACTTTCATCAATTTGCGTACGTACAGTCATCTACTATTAAACCTAATGCAACTTTATGTCTATTTATGCTGAAGAAATGTGACTATTGTGTTAATTCTACAAAATCGTTTACTGTATTACAATTTAACAACTTCGATATTACTGTAAACCTACATTGACACTCTCGGATCGGCTGTTGACAATGTGTAAGATTGTGACATGTGCTGTGCGCAATTTGATCTGAAGGAAATACCACGGAAACATACGACGTCACCAAGTTGTGCACAATGGCCGCCTGTCGTCCGATACGGACAACAATGAACTTCAGAATGACAAAAGTGTTTTATTGACATTAAATGATACAAAGGTATGTCGTCTAACACTATATTATGTTTATATGACTTTGCAATATGAGCGATCATATTCATAGTCGTAAATTTCTTAATACCACGGAAACCCATTACGCGAGGGAATAGCACATACTTCACAAATGTAAATCGACATGCACATAATGCAGTTGTGCAGTTGATACTTGTGCTACAGTTCATACCAGTCTAATATTGTGTCCTATACCAGTCAAAAGCGAGTGCTGGGAACACCGTCACCAATAGCCGGCCGCTGGATTCCAAACATTAAAGAAGGTAGCAGGAAATCAGCAATTCATTTAAATAATAATAGCGCTGACCATCTTAATAGACCATCTTAATAAACACCATGTTCATTGACATACCACAATGAGTACCTGCCCAACAAAATCAAACATAAGAGGAAGTGACCAATTTAAGCCAGTTCTCTGAAACAACATTTAGCAGACTTCATTCCATTGTTTAAATAACAACATCGTCACTGAGGAGCCTGTAACAACTATCAGCAGTGGGAGGAATTGCTTAGAAAACATCATGTTATCACCTGTCAACTCAAAATATACACCGAGGGTGTTTTATCCTATGGGTTGAAATTTGCAAGGGCTTTTTGTCCTGGGGGCATTTAGCCTAGGGGTTTTGTCCGAGGGCTTTTATCCCAGTGGGCTTATTGTCTGCCCACCGTAATACGAGTGTGAAAGGAAACATACAATAAAAAATATTCCAATCACGAATTAAACGCATATGATTTGCACACCACCATTTGATTTTAGAGCCTCACGTCAGTGACTTACATTCATATCGTTCTTTCAACACATTTTCGCTTCATGGATGACAACGTCTTTATTATATAGGATGCGGCGTTTCAGTATAGATTCTTATACCGTTGTCAAGTGAGACTGAGGAGCTGTAGCAGACTTATATATACATCAACATGGATTAAGCAGTTCAAATCCACGGACACAAAACCCTCCATTAACGAAGATGAAGGATATCTCATCCCATCTGCATACAATGAACTGATAGCAACAACTTAGCAGAGCATTCCAGCCATGTATATTTTCTACCTCTTGGACATTTGACTTCCTCCTGTTGTCACTGCTTTATTACCACTATTCTATAGTTGTTGTTGAATACATGACATGTTATATAGTTCTTGCTGTTAATCCCTTTGATGCATGCCTACATGTTGCTTTACTTAATCCCTGTAAAGTCTGATCTGTGCAAAGAGTGGGCACCTGCTCCTTTGATAATTATGATTACCCCCTCTCTAATTGAGATTTGTCAGTTGCAATGAATTATAGTAACCCTTATCGTAAATCACCCATCCTCCCATTCATGCATATAATTCTTTTTTTCGTATCTTAGTTATTTCAGTCATGTGAAAATTTTTGTGACAACACTAGACACTGAGCCGTTGCCTACCTTTTCCTGTACCACATAAAATCTGCATGGTATGCGGGTTTATATTGTTATTTGAGTTCGGCAGACAATGCACACCTGTTGTTGCTGCAGGACAATAAATATTTCCGATACGACTTTGTAAGTACTTGGGGGTGCAGTCATATGACTTAAATATATTTGCGCATGCTGCTTTATATCATATCTGTGTAATACCACAATATACATGGATAAACTATCAAACTATGCATCGTTTAGAAAAAAAGTATTTTGATTACATGAAAGAGAATATTTATAAAGTTATAACTTTAAAGATATGAAACTTAAATGTGCGGGCCCAATGTATGTTTCATTACAAAGTTCTCTGTTAATGTCTTCCTACAATCAACAAAATATCATCATCTGGTGTTTAACTGAACAGACAAAACGTACTGGATAGAACCCAAAAGACGTGTATTGTCCATGCGGCACCGCCCGACATTGTTTTGGTGTTTTCCCCTGAGTGGCCGCTCTCTGGATTACGCAATCGTTAATTGCTGTGGCCACCAGGGACAACCGAACCGGGACGGTGGCCGCTTATAGGGACAGCCCCATAAACAACCAATTGTCAGGTGTGAAAACAATTAGATTTTCTCGGGTATTGTCACTTTGAACAGTGATACATTGTCGCTTAGGCATCTCAGCTCGGTACGCTGGTCATGTTAAGCGTGTTGCTGGTGACATTTCTAGGAATATATAAATGATCAAATATTGTTTTTATGTATCTAGTATGTGTCCAAACATATTGAATGCATTTATCTTTATATATAAAGACTGAGTGTGTTTTTCATGTTGTTCAGAATATATGCTAATATTAAGCCTTCAATGACTTGAATACATGAATTCATTCAACTAAACTATACAGTATATATACAATGTATATATAGAGATGATATATATGCCTGGGTAGAGATTGCAAGCGGAGTCTGTACTGGTAGAAACTTATTATATAGAATAACCTATGCAATTACGATCTCTACCAGTGGAAGCTCCATTCTGATCCTACATATGATTTTTTCATATGTGAATGTTGAACCATAGTTTGTATCAACAAAATGGTCATGATTAGGACATTATCAATTAATGCAATTTGTATTAAAAGTGAGATACATTGATATGGAATTATTTGAATTTCTTTACATTTTTCATATTTTAAATAACATGCATAACAAATGAATATTATTGTTCAGCAAATAAAGTGTTGTTTGCCTACAGAACAATCAGAGTTTCTACCAGTTGAATTGGAAATTGTACTGGTAGAATCGGATCTGACAGGTAGGATCCGATTTCAATCTCTACTAGTAGGATACTGGTAAAGACTGCGAAGGTAGAATATCCGATCAGATCGCAATCTCAACCCTGACATTTATTTATATATATATTGTACACACATTTCTCCTAGAGGATCTATCTCTGAAACATTTGGCACTCAAAGACAACAGGGCTCATGTCAGAGATGAAATGACTGTAACTTTGTCCAGTGAAACTCATGTAATACAGAACGTGAATAAAGGATGTATAAAGAAATCACCATATTATTTTTATTTTCATTTCGTCTTGATAAGATGTTAAAAATGCCTTGTAAGATTTGTGCGGCGATCTACTTCTGGGAACCATTATCCCTCCCACTTGAAGTTGTTTACAGGAGAAAATAACATCATTTAAAGAAAGTCCATATTGAGTATCCTAAAATGGTGTCTAATATTTTTCAATTAAGATAATTCTGGTAGTGAAATAAAAAATTCTACCAGAAATTTCTGCGGGAAAAAATATTTCTGCCAGAAAATTCTGTGGTAAAAATAAATTCTGCCAGAAATTTCTGCGGAAAAAATAAATTCTGCCAGAAATTTCTGCAGAAATGCATTTTCAGAGCCAATTTGTGAGCTTATGAACACGTGAGCGCACTGGCACATGAACTTTTTGGGTACATCTTCTCGAGATCTTTCCAATGAAATAAATTATGTCTTTGAAGCTCGCTTCCTTCTATGCGTCAAGTTAGGACTCACTGGCCATTCCTAAGTTGTCCCACCCGGCCTTCAACACCCAGTGGAATATGTTTCATTTGATAATCGAGACGGGTTATATTGTCAGGTATTGTCGACGTCTCACGTTTATCATCGATCTGCCCAGGTTATTAGTTGTTACAGTAGTTGCTGTGGCAGTTGAGTCATTTATGGGAGATGCCAAAAAAATATAGTGATACCTCATTGCAGATCATACCTTTTATGACAACATCCGCGACACACATTACTTAAGTTATCACATTGTAGACCTACCCACATTTCCCAGTAAACACGAAGGACAATTATTCAGATATCAATCGTTTGATAATCGAGACTGGTTATTAACAGGCATTGACGTTTCACGTTCATCATCGATCTGCCCACGTACTACTGCATTGTGATGGGATGCATACCGATTTGTGACCTGCAAACAACGCCACGCTGTACCACGCTAGTCAGTGTCCTTTACTGATATGTATTGAGTAGTCTCTGGGATGTTATCAGTTGTTGCAGTAGCTGCTGTTGCAGATATGGGAGATGCCCAAAGATGTAGTGATGCCTCGCCTCTTTGCAGATCATACCGTTTGAGACAATATCTCTTCATATACTCTTCAATATACTCTTTAAAAAGGTAGGGGGAACATAAACTGTCAATTTGGATAGAAAGTATAAGCGTTAACAAACTTTTCAAAGGCAGACATCTTATGAATGCACCACCATTTTCCTATTCATCACCGCCAGACACAACGCATGGGATGCACGCGCACATCATAGTATCCCCATACACGTTCATGGAGTGTCATTCTTGACTGCAGACCATTAATTTTGAGTCATCTTGCATCACAAAGTTGTAAGTGTTTGTTTCAAGCCGGTGCTTTTTGCTTGAAAATATAAATTGTACACAAGCAAATTTCACGTCATATAAATAATGTCGGAAGAAAACTAGAACCTTTCCGATGATTGAGAGAAGCCCTGGGTGTGAAAGCCGTTCGTCAATCCGTGACGATCACCAACAACCTGAGCACGATCGATGAAAACCAAACGCTGTTGGTGCGATTCCTCAACTTTTGGACGAGAACGACGTCATCGTCCCCATGACTGCTCCCCTGTCTTTTCAGATCAGTTTGGAATCCAAAAATGACAAAAAGAGAAATCGTGGCGAACCTGGGTGGCGCCATCGTGAATTATAAGATGATCATAATCAGCTGGAACAAGATCCTCAGCATCTACGACAGCGACGTATTTTTCAGTTACACGGGCCTCTGGAGAACTGCGAGCGAACGGGAAAACATGAAATACCAAGGCATTTGTTCAGTTCATCGACTCGGTTGCGCGTGGGGTATACTTTTGACCAAGCCAACTTGCCTCTATACCGAGGAAACATAAGGCTATAGCCGAGGCGTTCAGGAACCGATTTGCATTCCACTCGACTTCGAACTACTGGAGGGTCACATGCCGTTTTACCAAGTCGCGCTGGGCGATAGGCTGCAATACGAACAGATGTTTAGCGATTATAGCCAGGTTGTTTTCGTTGAGAACGGTGCGGGCAGGTATACCATTGACAATATTTCGATGGAGTTCGACAAGGTCACGAATCCGGAATTACCTTGACAAATTCGAAACCAGTATTCGGGAACGCTAGCCATCCTTCCTGTATGATTCTGTGCTGCAGCATCGGAAGATTGTCGTCAAGTTGTGGAATATCAATCTGAACTCACCCGCTCGAACGATGAAGGGTATTTTGATCCTGAAGGTGGAAGAATGTTTTCCGTTTCAAAGAGTCAACGAAAAATATTTGAGCCCCGAGATTATCAAAGCAGAAGTGACCATCGAGGGCGTGCCTAATCAACTGTTTAGCCAAGGCATGCGAGCTTACCAACAGTGGGACGAGATCCAAAAATTACCGGCGATCAAGCGCCCATTGGAAATCAACATGATCGTGAAGGATCTCGGTCTCGCCTACGTAACACTAGGGCAATACCTCACGACCAAGTACATGCTGTGGCTGGACATGCGATCCACGGACGACGATCGGCTGCATTGGAGCGGACGTCGCATCAACAACGGCAGCGAGGGGATTATGAAGCGAGGGTATTAAGATCCAAATTACCAAAAAAAAATTATTTGTACGTGATTATGGATGTGCAGCTTAATAAAGACAATGGAAGATTCGTGCAAGCCCTCTGTTAAGATTGATATTGATCTGACTCGCGATCCGCCTTGCGCCATCATGTGCTGTCAGCCGGTGTGTGGTAAAACGGCTTTCATGCTGAACATGCTGGCAGGATACTATCGACACGCGTTCAACCACATCGTCATTCTCTGCCGGTGAACAAGACATACACGGAGAGAGCTAGGGTGAAGACGGCCCCGGACATGCACAAAGTGGATCCGGGAAGGCGTCTGCAAGACTGGTTAAAAGTTTACCACGACAAATTGAAAGGGGAGTCGACGCTGTTCATCCAAGATGACTGAAGCGCCAACAAGGACATTGTTTTAAAACGAGACATGCTATCGTACATGGCATACTCGAAAAACACAGCGTTTGGGTGCTGACGCAAAAATTTAACTCGGTGCTCAAAGACCTGGGGCGCAGATGCGATGGGTGGCCCTGTTTCACTGCAAGGACAGGGATTCGTTCGAGGAATGCTTGCGTGAAAACAACGTGATTCCGAGCAAACAAGAATGCGACCACATGAAAAAATAGCTCGCCGAAACGAAACACGCCAAACGGCTATTGAAAATGGACCAACAAGTAGCTTATAAAATCCACTAGCTTAAGCAAAATTCTAGCATAATTTAAGCATATTTTAGAAAATGTTGGCATACCTTAGCATGGCTTCATTCTCTTCCCACGGAGGTTACTTGTCATTTCTTCCTATGAACCTCTGTTCTAATACGGTCATATTTCCCGGTTCTCGTAAAATCCCCTAGGGGCATAAAATCGCAACACTAATTATCTCCCTTCTTTCTGTCCAATCAGAACACGTGTTACATCAACTTGACTAATACAAGCAAATGTTGGGTCACAAATATCCCTCCTCAGCCAGGAACGTGTGTTGATGTGACACACAAGACATTTAATGGCTAGCTTGTCCATTGTCAATGAGGGCGATGGAGACGCCATTCATCCGCCATTTACATGACTGTGTTTTGTTTATAAGAGTGAGTGAGTTAATATTTAACGTCACATCGGCAATATTTCAGCCATATCGTGACGAGAACATTTGATATTGGAATGAAATATAGGTAAATGATAAAAATCTGCCGACGAAGGGCAGTAAAACAACTAGAATATCACAGATATACATGTAAAACTAGTAATAGAGTCTAAAACATTTTAACCATAGGGGACAACACAATATAAAAATAGGCTATAGATCACCAACAACTGAAAGTAGGTCACCATACTAGGGTCCATGGGGACTTACAGTACCTTTGCTACCTGCATGGACCCTAGTTGGATTTACACTATCCCTTCAGCCGCTGGTGATTGTAGGATAATTTAGCCGAAATCTAAATGAACAAAAATACTACGTTTAAAAACTTGGTATGTGAAAATTCTACTTTGAAAGTTTTGGGCCTTACGTACCCTCTTAGGAGGACAATCATTTTACACTACTTCAACCCCCTTTGAGGGTACAGCCACTAACAATCTAAGTTACTAATCTAAACTACCAATCATTAAAATACATCTATCTACAGAACATGTTAATCAGAATTCATCAATGAAGTCAATTCTTTTAAAAAAACAATAATTAAATGAGAATTAACAGTAGTAAAAAGATCGTGAAGTGTTTTCACACTGAAATATTTATCCCTAATGATGGAGAATTCAACACAGTCAAGCAGGATATGCTTGACCGTAACTCTCTCATCACAAGGGATACAAAACGGAGGATCTTCACCTTTTAGCAAGTATTTATGAGTATAACGCGTATGGCCAATGCGACATCGTCGCATAATGACCTCTTGAAATCTGGACTGACAACCCAAGTAGGTGTAACCGATGGTTGGTGTAATTGCATGTAATTTATTGATACCTACTTGGGTGTCCCACTTCTTCTGCATCAGATAGCGGATGTAAGTTCTAATGCTAGCTTTATAATCAGAGTATGGAATTAGAAGTGGTGTCAATAATTTGTTGAGCTCGGCCATGGTATTCCCAGAAATGCCAACGTGGCTGGGTAACCAACAGAAGACGATGTCGCATTGGCCAGTGGCAAGATCATTATATAATTCGATTATTTCAATTAAAAGTGGATGTTTGCAAGAGAGATTTTTAATAGCCTGAAGGCAAGAAAGTGAGTCAGAAAAGATTATATATTGTTTATGTTTGGGATGTCTTTGAATATATTTAAGAGCTGTTAAGATGGCGTTTGCTTCTGCTGTAAAAATGGAGCTGTTATCTGGTATTCTAGAAGATATTGCTCTGGATGCAATGACAGTGGCACATGCCACCGCGCCACCATCCTTGGACCAATCTGTAAATAAGGGTTTGTGTGCATTATATTTAGTTTTTAGTTGATTATATTCTTGTTTATATTGTAATTCATTAGTTTCAGATTTCTTAAACTGTGTCAGAGTTAGGTCAACTTCAGGCCTAACCACTAGCCAAGGAGGAGAAGAAAGAAGACGGGAAGGAGCTATATTTTCCAGCTCAATGCCGGGAGCAGACAGGAATGGCTTAAGTCTGTGCCCAAGAGGCGGAACAAGAGAAGTTTTTTTTATGTATAAATCCTCATAGAGGGGATGAAAGACACAGTTATATGCAGGGTTAGACTCATTAGAATATAGTTTTGTAATATATTGTAATGATAATTTTTTACGCCGTTGGTTAAGAGAAGGTTCATCTGCCTCGGCATAAAGACTCTCAACAGGAGAACTTCTGAAGGACCCAAGACAAAGTCTCAGACCTTGACGGTGGACTGAATCTAAGAGTTTTAGGTAGCTTTCACAGGCTCCACCATATACGATGGAGCCATAATCAAGCTTCGAGCGGACAAGTGATCTGTAAAGGTGTAGGAGCGTAGCTTGATCCCTTCCCCACCTTGAATTTGACACGACTTTCAATAAATCGAGTGCCTTCAGGCATTTAGTTTTGAGAGATTTGATATGTGGAAGAAAAGTTAAATGGGAGTCGAAACTGAGATCTAAGAACTTGGCCTCTTTTACAACCTTGATGGGAGTGCCAGGTAAAGATAGTTCTGGGTCGTTATGTGGTTTATATTTACGGCAGAAATGTATGCAATTAGTTTTTGATTAAGAAAACTTAAAGCCGTTTTCAAGATACCATTTTTTAATTTTATTTAAACACAACTGCAGTTGCCGTTCAATAGTATGCATATTCTTACCGCGACAAGAAATGTTAAAATCATCCACAAAAAGTGATAACCGAGGCCTTGTGAATGATCACTTTTGAAAGAACGTCGCTGATTGCACAACTAAATCTGACTGCAACCAATCACAAATCCTAAACACTCGCATCATGAAAGGGCCGTATTAGAACAGAGGTTCGTAGGAAGATATGACAAGTAACCTCTGTGGGAAGAGAATGGCATAGCTTAAGCATGTTCGAAATTTTCGTTGCGTGTCACTTGACTTTCCTATCACTGTGTTTCGTGTGCGTTGGATTTTATTTTATTAGATTTAAACATAGTTTGCTATATATATTATTAAGATGGAGTGCAACGAACTGCGTGAGTAAATGATTGATAATAACACCACAAGCGGGAGAGACTGGAGGCGCTGGTGGTCCGCGGCAAAGCCAAACAATAATTCGGTGGGGACTGCACTCCCTGCAAAATTCAAAAAATGCCTGTCGAAGAATTGATGAGCTGTACGTGAGATACAAAGCCAGTCTTGGCGCCAAAATGACGAAAACCATAGGATCGGCCATGACGCAAATCTACGTCGGCATCGAATCGTATTTCCTTCCCACTCCACCAGAACGTCGCCTGTCCATGTGCGAAGACCTCGAGAAAGATCTGTTTATCGACCACGCCTTGAGCCCCGTCAGTTGTGACATGTTCCACTGGTACGGTATGCTACTGGCTCCTCTGACCGCGGTGATCATAACAGCGAAGCATTTCCGATTTAAAGAAAAAAATAATATAAACAATAATAATATACAAGATGGAGGAGGAGGAAATAGGTTCCACAGGAGGAGACAGAAGAACCGGTGATTAATACCTTCACCAGACAAAAGAATACAGCGGCATGCATCACCATCGTCACCGCATTGCTGTATAAATTCAAAACGGCACCAGCAGCACCAGCAACATCGGTAGCAGCGGTAGTACCGGTAGCACCGCAATTAGAACCTCATCCTCATATCATGTGATAATTTAAAAAATTATTTGTCTTATATACACCTTGTCGACCCCCGATTGAAAAACGTTTGTCAACGATGCGAATCACGCCACCGTGATCACCAAACAACCAGCACCCAAACTCGATTTTAACCTGCAAGACATGGGCATGCTCGTGTTTGACTTGGGACTGGTGATGTCCACCAAAGAGATACTCGTTAAGCAAGTCATCATTCAAGAAAACATAAAAAATTTGTTTGTAATACATAAAGATGGCCACAATCGCGATGGTCGGTGGGGCATTAGTCAAAGCCCTGGCTTTTTCGGGGAGCAATTACCTTTTTTTCTTACCTACGAACGTCGAATGCGGCCGAAATCGAAGTGGAACGGAAACGTCACGATTTAGCCGTGGAGAATTACAAGCCGCACAAGCCTACTACGTTAAAAAACGCATGCAGAGAAACGGCTCGAACCTCTCAGCGGGGAACTCACCCTATCTCAGTATTACACTCTTTCCCTGGGTAAAAAAGACCGGGAGCTGATCTTCGTCGCACTCGGTTTAGCCGCGACCGTGTTGATCGTTCATCAATTAGACTAAAATATAGTTATGTGCATCTAAAATATATATATATGTGTATAAAGATGGGATGACGCGCACCATATCATTGTCAGTACGTGCTTCTTGGAAAAACCGAAACGTGTGGCAGGAAATTCACCACCGACTATTGTGACATACATATGATGTCCATTTGAAAAGGTATTGTCGATAATATGTGCATTCGACTTCGCATCTCAATATAATTATTTATTTTAGGAAAGCTTTTGTTCACACATTGACATAGTGACAATTTTTACCCTTCAAGCATTGAAAGCGATGGCCAAAGAATGTGGCGTGGTTGGTTACTCCCGATTGAAGAAAAAACAGCCATTGAAATTACTCGATGTTCAGAAACCTCCCATGGTAAAAGAACTCAAACTCTGAGGTTATTCCAGACTGAGGAAAGCTGAGCTGATCGAACTCCTGGAAGACAATGAGCTGGTCGAATTACAATTCGTACCGACGGATCACGCGGTGGGGAAATATTTAAGAGGCTGACGGATGACTGTCCAGTCTAATATCAATGTCAACGATGTTAAACCTCTTATCGCCAGCAAAAGTAACAAAGAGCTAGATGATTTAAAAAAGTATCAAATACCAGCTCACCCTTAAAATGTCGCTCAGCAAACAGCAGACGAACGGAAGTACCGAGTACCTCGAACCTTAACAGGAAGTCGTTCTTCAATCCGACTTGATTCCTTTGACCCTCAATACCTCGTTGCGACAAATACAAGAATCGTTGTAAAAAATTACCCATAGAGGCTCCGGATGGGTGCTGGACACCATCGATACCATCGATCTGGATATAGCGAACTACAGGCCGTTTAAAGGTGGATCGTACCTAGATTTGCCTCCATATTACAAAAAAACCCAAGCCATCATTAACGATAAAAACAATGACGATAACTGCTTAGATGGGCACTAAGTTCCGCCTTATTCCCCGCTGATTCTAAAGTGGCGAATAAACCTTCCAGCTATCCCACAGACGATGGGCTTAACTTCAAAGGTATAGACGGACCCACACCCATCCCCCAAATCCCTCGAGTGGAAAAACAAACCATTTAGCCATCAACGTCTTCGAACACGATAAGGGAACGATTGTGCACAGATTAAGCTCCACTCCCGAAAACATACCCAGGATCAATTTATTTCTCGTCGAAAAAAGAGGGCAATTATCACTACACGTGGATTAAAATCTTAAGCCGACTGTTGAATGATCAATCCAACCACAAGGAAAAGAAACACCTCTGCGAATGCTGTCTGCACAACTGGAAGCGAGCTGACCTGCTGGAAGCACAAAAGGAAGACTGCCGAGGCTGGGACCAACCGCGATCAGGATTGACATGCCCGAACAAAAATAAAAATATGATCCAATTTAACCATTATAAAAAAAATGCCCATGCCTTACGTGATCTACGCCGTCTTGGAAGCCCTCATCAAACAGATCGACCACGTCCTGCCCGACACGACTGAACATGCAGGAACACGAGCGTTGCGGGTTGGGGTACGTGGCCCTCCTGATCATGCAGGCCATCTCGAAAATTGATGGCGATATCTAATGCATCCCTAACAACATGGAAAAATACATCTCCTTCTCGCTTAACGGTCTGAAATTCATCGATAGTATACAGTTTCTCCTATCGTCTAACGACAGTTTGGTCAAAGCCAATGATACCTTCCCGATCACCGATCGATACACCGACGTGGCGACTCGGCCTTTGCTGCTGAGAAAGGGTGTGTCCCTTACGAGTACATGAATGATTAGTCTCGATTCGTGGAAACGAAGTTACCTCCCATCGACTGCTTTTACAGCCAATTGATGAGTCCCCTATATTGCAGGAGGATTACGACCACGCCCTCCACGTGTTGGAGAAACTGGTCTGTCAACCTTTAGGCGATTATCACGACCTCTACTTACGACCTCTACACCAGCCCGGTCTGTCGTGGGATGCGCTCTTGAAGAAAACCGGATATCAATTGGAATTGTTAACAGATTACAATATGCATCTGTTTATCGAAAAAGGGATGCATGCCGGGTCACGATGGTCTCAAAGCGCTACGCCAAAGCCAATAATAATTACGTGAAAGGCTATGATTCGAACAAACCCAGCAATCATCTCCTCTATCTCGACGCCAACAACCTGTATGGTTGGGCGATGTGTCAGTATCTACCCACGGGGGGATCCGAGTGGGTGGATAACAACCATTTTAACCCGAAAAACATTATGACCATCCCTGAAAACTTCGAGATGGGCTACGTATTCGAAGAGGATTTGGACTACCCCGTGGAACTCCACGCTGCTAACAACAGTTATCCGCTGTCTCCCGGATGGTTAAAAGTGGACCAAGACTGGATGTCTGACTATCAGCGGGACTTGTTGGGCACGACGAAACCAGCTCAGGTGGAAAAACTCGTGCCCAACTTGATGAATAAAACCAAGTACATCGTGCATTATAGGAATCTGCAACTGTACTTATCGCTGGGCATGAAGCTGAAAAAAATACACCAGGTGCTCAAATTTAATCAAAGTCCGTGGATGGAACCCTACATTCGATTGAACACCGAGCTGAGAAAACAAGCCACGAGCGCCTTTGAGAAAAATCTCTATAAATTGATGAATAATTCGGTGTTTGGCAAAACGATGGAAAACTTGAGAAAACGCAACCATGTGAAATGATATGTCCTTAAACCATGGTGTACAATACAATGACAATACAATGACTGTAAATGATCGATACGTCCTTCCTTCCTTCGCTTTTAAAACTGACACCGCAAGTCCTCATGATGCCCAGTAAGGTGGTCTAACTTTGGTTGCTAGTGGTCTATGACATAGTTATAATTTATCCTGAATCTTCTGTTTTTAAATACTGACCTGGTTTGTTTCATAATTGAACTGTGATATCTATCTTACAGTTTTACTGTCCTTTGTAGACATTAATCAAATAAAAACTAACCTTTCTCTCATTGATATATGGCTACAGTATTGTTCACTCTGGGATGTAAATATGTATACTTTGTCCATTTAACACACGTTGAGAAATTAATTTATATTCAATATATATCCTTTAATATGCAAACGTGTGCGCTCATTAAATGATTCGGCTTTCAAACGACGATAAACACATTGATAAAAAGTTATAATATTTGTATCACCACTCGATTCAATGTAACTATGTTCCCTATACGAAGTTCAAGGGCCATAAAATTTAAATATACCATTATTTTTAACCGTAGAATATGTGTTATTTTAACTTATGGCTAAATTGTCTAAACTTGCTGACAGCTGAAGGGATGGTGTAAATCCAGCTAGGGTCCATGCAGGAAGCAAATGTACTGTAAGTCCCCATGGTATCTACTATCTAGTATGGTGATCTACCTTCAGTTGTTGGCAATCTACAGCCTGTTTTTGCATTGTCTTGTCATTTCTAGTGAACATGTTTTAGAATTAATAACTAGTTTTAAATGGATATCTGTGATACACTAGTAGTTTTACTGTTCTTCGTTAACTGACTTTTAATTTCCTTGATCTACAATATAATTATATTAGTTGTTCTTGTCACGATATGGCTGAAACATTGCTGATGTGACGATAATTATTTACTCACTCACCCACTCAAGGGCAATAAACAGCGGTTTCAATGTCATACACAACTTTCGTGGTTACAAAAACATCTTTAGTGAACCAAAAAAATAGGCTGCATCTTGAATACGACTTCGGCCGATATGGTTTTGAAATACTATCGCGTTTATAACAAAGAGGACTAGATGCATGCTGACTAATGATCTGCGAACATGTGATGTAACTATATAGGCACTGTGACATATGTGTGATAATGACACACTCTGGATTTCTAGGATTTCGTTTCGCTCTATGATCAAGAGCACACATTTTCGTGTAGCGGATATTTGGTGATCTTGATTATTTTTAGAACTCACAAATAGTACCTTTCCTTACATCAAATGCAAATACAATTGTTTGCTGTACAAGAACACCTCTCTTCCAGAGTATACCATTTTACGTCGTCAATATGCCATGCAATAATACATGTATATTCAATACAGGTACAACCGGTCGACGTCTGTTAAAAAAATAAACCCAAATAACATTTAGCGGGATTTCAATGAAAGGTCACTTCTTCTCATTTTGTAAGTAAACCAAAAACATTAACAAACTGTTCATACACCAATAATAGCCGAAATGTTTCCTTTTCCGTAAAATCCTATCTCAAACAACGTTTTGACACGTTGATTATCGCATTTTTTCAAATCGGACATAAAGGTAGATAGTGAGTGAGTGAGTTATTATTTAACGTCACATCGGCAATATTTCAGCCATATCGTGACCAGAACATTTGACATTGTAATAGAATATATATAGTTATTATAAAAACCTGCCGACGAAAGACAGTAAAAATACTAGACAATCACAGATATCAATATAAAACTAGCGAACAAAGCTAAAATATTCCAATTAAAGAAGACAATACAATGTAAAAATGGGCTATAGATCGCCAACAACTGAAGGTAGATCACCATACTAGGAACCATGGGGACTTACATTACTTTTGCTACCTGCATGGACCCTAGTTGGATTTACACCATCCCTTCAGCCATTGGCGACAGAAGAGAAATCTAGCCATAAATTAAAAGCACACATATTCTACGTGATATACTGTGATCCTTTCATCACAAGGTATACAAAACGGAGGATCTTCGCCTTTCAATAAATATTCATGAGTATATCTAGTATGGCCAATGCGATATCGTCGCATAATGACCTCCTCAAATCTGGACTGACAATCCCAGTAGGTGTAACCAATGTAGGGTTTTATTGCATGTAATTTATTAATACCTACTTGGGTGACACACTTCTTTTGCATTAGATCGCGGATGTATGTTCTAATGCTGGCTTTATAATCAGAGTATGGGATAAGAAGTGGTGTCACAGATTTGTTGAGGGCTGCCTTAGCAGCAATATCAGCCATGGTGTTCCCAGAAAGGCCAACGTGGCTTGGTAACCAACAAAAGACGATATCACATTGGCCAGTAGCAAGTTCATTGTACAATTCAATACTTTCTAATAAAAGTGGATGTTTGCAAGAAAGATTTTTAATAGCCTGAAGACACGAAAGAGAATCTGAAAAGATGATATATTGTTTATATTTACGGTGTTTATTAATATATTTAATGGCTGTTAAGATGGCGTTTGCTCCTGCTGTAAATATAGAGCTGTTATCAGGTATTCTAGAAGATATTGTTCTGGATCCAATGACAGTGGCACATGCCACTACACCACCGTCCTTGGACCCATCTGTAAATAAGGATTTGTATGAATTTTATTTATTTCTTAATTGACTAAATTCTTGTTTATACTGTAATTCGTTTGTTTCTGATTTTTTAAATGTAGTTAATGTTAGATCAACTTGTGGCCTAACCAATTGCCAAGGCGGAGAAGAAAGAAAACGGGAAGGAGCTATATGTTCTAGCTCAATGCCAGCAGCAGAAAGGAAAGGTTTCACTCTTATACCAAGAGGCGGAACAAGAGAAGGCTTCTTGTTATACAGATCTTCATATAGTGGATTAAAGACACAGTTATATGCAGGGTTTGACTCATTGGAATAAAGTTTTGTAATATACTGTAAAGTTAATTTTATATGGCGTTGTGTAAGAGATGGCTCATCAGCCTCGACGTAGAGGCTGTCAACAGGTGAAGTTCTAAAGGAACCAAGACATAGTCTTAGACCTTGGTGGTGGACAGAATCTAAAAGTTTTAGATTACTGTTGCAGGCTCCACCATACACGATGGAGCCATGATCAAGTTTGGAACGTACCAATGATCGATATAATTGTAGGAGGGTAGCTTGATCCCCTCCCCACTTAGAATTGGAAACGACTTTCAACAAGTCAAGTGCCTTCAAGCATTTAGTTTTTAGGGACTTGATATGGGGAAGAAAAGTTAGATACGAGTCAAAAATTAAACCCAAGAACTTGCCCTCCTTTACAATTTTGATGGGAGTGCCATTGAGGAACAGTTCCGGGTCTTTATGCGGTCTATATTTTCTACAAAAATGTATACAATTAGTTTTGGATTTAGAAAATTTAAAGCCGTTTTCAAGATACCATTTATCTATTTTATTTAAACACAGCTGCATTTGCCGTTCAATAGTATGCATATTCTTACCGCGACAAGAAATATTAAAATCATCCACAAAAAGTGATCCATCAATAGAATCATTTAAAACCTTTGATAAACTGTTAATCTTGATGCTAAAGAGTGTTACAGACAAAATACTGCCTTGCGGGACTCCCGGATCCTGATTATAATGGTCAGACAGGGTTGAACCCACTCGGACTTCAAATAGCCTGTCATTTAAAAAAGTTGGATATAAAGCGAGGCAAACGGCCTCGTAATCCAAAGTCATGTAAATCTTTTAAAATCCCATGTTTCCATGTTGTGTCGTATGCTTTTTCTAAATCGAAAAAGATCGACACTGCATGTTGTTTATTAATTATGGCATTTTTCACAAAAGATTCTAAGCGCACTAAATGATCGATGGTACTACGGTTTTTACGGAAACCACATTGTATATTAGTTAGAAGGTTATTGGTTTCCCAAGTACCAAACAAGTCGATTATTTATCATGCGTTCCATGGTCTTGCAAACACAGCTAGTTAATGAAATTGGCCTATAATTGGAAGGATCAGTATGATCACGTCCAGGTTTAGGGATGGGCACTATTATAGCATCGCGCCACGACGAAGGAAATTGTCCAGATGTCCAAATGTCATCAAAAATAGATAGGAGCGTCTCTAAACATGATTCAGGCAAGTGCTTCAGGAGTTGATATTTCTGGAATTCAGGTACATTGTTAGATGAGGAAGAATGTTTGGCCAAAGTTTCTCCAAGTTTATTTGCTATGTCCGATTTATCAGTTAATAATTCATCTCCACTTTTTAGATGTTTAATGCTAGATTTAGAGCCCTTACCTTTTATTTTCTGAATCATGTTCCACACCTTTGATATCGGCGTGCGCGAATTGATGTTTGATACATAGTTTCGCCAAGATTGGCGTTTATTTTGTTTAAAAGTACGCCGTGCTTTGGCGTTTAAAATTCTAAATTTGTTTAAATTGTGGACCATAGGATGACAACGGAAATAATGTTCAGCTTTCGTCCGTGCCTTGCGAGCTTGTTTACATTAAGCGTTAAACCATGGTTTACGTACATGAGGAACTGCAGAGGATTTGGGGATACACTTGTCAGCTATGTGTCTGAGCTCATCTGAAAAACATTTGATGGCATCAGGAAGATCACGAAAAAGTTCGGGTTTGAGTTTGTCAGTACAGAAAGTTTCAAATAAAAGTCAGTGAGCCTTCTTAAAGTTCCATCTTGATGATGGAGGAACATCAGATGGATTCACGGGTTTTAGTATTGTTGGGAAATGGTCACTTCCACACAGGTCGTCGTGGACTGACCACTCAAATTCATTCAATAAGTCTGAGTCAGTAATTGATAAATCAAGAGCTGAATAAGTTCCTGTGCCAGGATGTAAATATGTGCTAGAACCGTCATTATATATGCATAAATCATTGTCTGAACAAAACTCTTCTAATAGTTTACCTTTAGCATTAGTAGTTGTACCACCCCAGAGCGGGTTGTGGCCATTTAAATCTCCCATAATGATACAAGGTTTTGGGAGTTGGTCATATAAATATTGAAGGTCAGTCTTCTGAAGAGTTGAAGACGGTGAGATGTACAAAGAGCATAATGTGAACGCAACATGTAACGTCAGTCGTACGGCAACCGCCTGGAGACCAGTAGTAAGTATAACAGGGCTATGGATAACATTTTGTTTGATAAGGATCGAAGATCCTCCAGTGGCCCGATCACCTGGAGGTGAAAAGGAATGGTATGCATTGAAATGACGTAAATCAAATGTATCCGTCTGTGACGGGTGGTTGAACTGGCCCGGTTCAATCAATCGGCTGGTCACGCCAAGCCCTGTGCTACAACTGTAAAATGTTGCACAAAATTTGAGAATTATTATATGATATTTTTAAGTCTTGGCAATTTTTGAACTTTGAATTTCTGAATTTCAACTGCACAATTTCATGTATGTTTTTGCCTAGAGTCGTATGCCCAGACGGCGGTGGCTCATGGGCCAATCTGGTGGATTCATTAATCTTTTAATTTTTCTGCTGGAGTATGTCATCCGGGTATCCTTGGTGCTGCAAGTCGGAGATCCGCTTGTTTTTAGCATTGTCCTTGTGATACTCCGTGGTGGGTGGGGAGCTCGGATGATGAAATCTAACCAAATAACCATGGCTTACGAAACACCAACAAAAAAACCAAACGTCCTCTTGACAATGCCCCTGTTGATGATGACCACAGACTGCCTAAATCGATTGAGTATTGGCCACGTTTCCTTGTAATCGAGACTCTAGACAAGAGTCCATAAAAGTTGAACCCTTTTGCAGTACCTAAGGGTATTCAAGGTATTGCTGGTGATGTAAAGAACATTAAACGTCTCCGTTCAGGTGCGCTGCTAGTTGAATGCGCGAAAAACAGCAATCAACCAACTTGATGAATACAGAATTGTTTGTTGGCATTCAGGTCTCGGTCTCTTCTCAAAAAACTTTGAACACAAGTAAAGGAATTGTCAGAGACCGGGATAGATTGTTTGATGATATGTCAGAACTTGACATAGTATCAGAGATGAAAGATCAAGGTGTTCTTTACGTTAAGCGCTTTACAACCCGAAAAAACAATTAAACTTTCAGAACGAATACCTATCTGTTTTCCTTTTCATCTCCAAATGCTCCCAAATCGCTGAAGGCAGGTTACTGTAACATTCCCGTTGACACCTACATCCCTAACCCACTCAGGTGTTTTAAATGCCAGAATTATGGACACGGTGTAAATACTTGTACATTGTCTGTTGTGTGTGCTCACTGTGGTGAGAAGACACACACAACAGAAGATTGTAACAGTATTTTTAAAAAATGCACCAACTACTCGGGCGACCATTCAGCTTTTTCTAAAGAGTGTCCCATTTGGAAAGAGCAAATGGCAATTAACAAAATCAAATTTACCCAAAATATCACCTTTTCTGAGGCAAAAAAACTGGTAAAGAGATCCGACCTTCCAGAGTGTTATGCTGCAGTAGCCAAAACACCATCTGAGTCTAGCTCTAAAATAACAAAATCATCCACTAGCTGCCAAACAACCTTGTCTTGGGTCAAAGGGGACTCTCCACAGAATTTGTACCCTGTGATATCATCTCAGACTGAGGAATCACTTCCTGGTACGTCAAAATCTTCTTCTGATCATAAATCATCCTCTCAGTCACGCTCACTCACTCAATCGTCATCTGAAAATCAACAAATTGTTCAGAGTAAAGGTAAGCCTAAGCCTGATGCTCACAAGAAACAAAGTGGCAGAGCTCCAAAGGGGTCGCAAAATAAAATTCAGTTGTTCAACAAATATGGATCTCTCTCCCCCCAAAAGATAATGTCTTCTATTAATCTTGTACAGTGGAACTGCAGAGGGCTAAGGAATAATTTCAATGATTTGCAGCTATTAGTCCAGGACTTCACACAATCAGCCATTTGTCTCCAGGAGAAATATTTAAAACAGACGGATACATTTGATTTACGTCATTTCAATGCATACCATTCCTTTTCACCTCCAGGTGATCGGGCCACTGGAGGATCTTCGATCCTTATCAAACAAAATGTTATCCATAGCCCTGTTATACTTACTACTGGTCTCCAGGCGGTTGCCGTACGACTGACGTTACATGTTGCGTTCACATTATGCTCATTGTACATCTCACCGTCTTCAACTCTTCAGAAGACTGACCTTCAAAATTTATATGACCAACTCCAAAACATCTTGTATCATTATGGGAGATTTAAATGGCCACAACCCGCTCTGGGGTGGTACAACCCTTAATGCTAAAGGTAAACTATGAGAAGAGTTTTGTTCAGACAATGATTTATGCATATATAATGACGGTTCTAGCACATATTTACATCCTGGCACAGGAACTTATTCAGCTCTTGATTTATCAATTACTGACTCAGACTTATTGAATGAATTTGAGTGGTCAGTCCACGACGACCTGTGTGGAAGTGACCATTTCCCAACAATACTAAAACCCGTGAATCCATCTGATGTTCCTCCATCATTAAGATGGAACTTTAAGAAGGCTCACTGGCCTTTATATGAAACTTTCTGTACTGACAAACTCAAACCGGAACCATTTCATGATCTTCCTGATGCCATCAAATGTTTTTCAGATGAGCTCAGACACATAGCTGACAAGTGTATCCCCAAATCCTCTGCAGTTCCTCATGTACGTAAACCATGGTTTAACGCTGACTGCAAACAAGCTCGCAAGGCACGGACGAAAGCTGAACATTATTTCCGTTGTCATCCTATGGTCCACAATTTAAACAAATTTAGAGTTTTAAACGCCAAAGCACGGCGTACTTTTAAACAAAGTAAACGCCAATCTTGGCGAAACTATGTATCAAACATCAATTCGCGCACGCCGATATCAAAGGTGTGGAACATGATCCAGAAAATAAAAGGTAAGGGCTCTAAATCTAGCGTTAAGCATCTCAAAAATGGAGATGAATTATTAACTGATAAATCGGACATAGCAAATAAACTTGGAGAAACTTTGGCGAAACATTCTTCCTCATCTAACTATGTACCTGAATTCCAGAAATATCAAAAACAGCAGGAAAAGAAACCTATTAATTTCAATTCAGACAATTGGGAAGACTACAATGAAACCTTTTCGATACATGAGCTTCATACTGCTCTTGACCAAGCTCACGATACTGGTTCAGGAGCTGATGGTATACATTATCAACTCCTGAAACACTTACCTGAATCATGTTTAGAGATGCTCCTATCTATTTTTGATGACATTTGGACATCTGGACAATTTCCTTTGTCATGGCGTGATGCTATAATTGTGCCCATCCCTAAACCTGGACGTGATCATACTGATCCTTCCAATTATAGGCCAATTTCACTAACTAGCTGTGTTTGCAAGACCATGGAACGCATGATAAATAATCGACTTGTTTGGTACTTGGAAACCAATAACCTTCTAACTAATATACAATGTGGTTTCCGTAAAAAACCGTAGTACCATCGATCATTTAGTGCGCTTAGAATCTTTTGTGAAAAATGCCATAATTAATAAACAATATGCAGTGTCGATCTTTTTCGATTTAGAAAAAGCATACGACACAACATGGAAACATGGGATTTTAAAAGATTTACATGACTTTGGATTACGAGGCCGTTTGCCTCGCTTTATATCCAACTTTTTAAATGACAGGCTATTTGAAGTCCGAGTGGGTTCAACCCTGTCTGACCATTACAATCAGGATCCGGGAGTCCCGCAAGGCAGTATGTCGTCTGTAACATTGATAAGTATCAAGATTAACAGTTTTTTTAAAGGTTTTAAATGATTCTATTGATGGATCACTTTTTGTGGATGATTTTAATATTTCTTGTCGCGGTAAGAATATGCATACTATTGAACGGCAAATGCAGCTGTGTTTAAATAAAATACATAAATGGTGTCTTGAAGACGGCTTTAAATTTTCTAAATCCAAAACTAATTGTATACATTTTTGTAGAAAATATAAACCGCATAAAGACCCGGAACTGTTCCTCAATGGCACTCCCATCAAAATTGTAAAGGAGGGCAAGTTCTTGGGTTTAATTTTTGACTCGTATCTAACTTTTCTTCCCCATATCAAGTCCCTAAAAACTAAATGCTTGAAGGCACTTGACTTGTTGAAAGTCGTTTCCAATTCTAAGTGGGGAGGGGATCAAGCTACCCTCCTACAATTATATCGATCATTGGTACGTTCCAAACTTGATCATGGCTCCATCGTGTATGGTGGAGCCTGCAACAGTAATCTAAAACTTTTAGATTCTGTCCACCACCAAGGTCTAAGACTATGTCTTGGTTCCTTTAGAACTTCACCTGTTGACAGCCTCTACGTCGAGGCTGATGAGCCATCTCTTACACAACGCCGTATAAAATTAACTTTACAGTATATTACAAAACTTTATTCCAATGAGTCAAACCCTGCATTTAACTGTGTCTTTAATCCACTATATGAAGATCTGTATAACAAGAAGCCTTCTCTTGTTCCGCCTCTTGGTATAAGAGTGAAACCTTTCCTTTCTGCTGCTGGCATTGAGCTAGAACATATAGCTCCTTCCCGTCTTATTTCTTCTCCGCCTTGGCAATTGGTTAGGCCACAAGTTGACCTAACATTAACTACATTTAAATAATCAGAAACAAACGAATTACAGTATAAACAAGAATTTAGTCAATTAAGAAATAAATATAATTCATACAAATCCTTATTTACAGATGGGTCCAAGGACGGTGGCGTAGTGGCATGTGCCACTGTCATTGGATCCAGAACAATATTTTCTAGAATACCTGATAACAGCTCTATATTTACAGCAGAAGCAAACGTCATCTTAACAGCTCTTAAATATATTTATAAACCCCGTAAATATAAACAATCTTTTCAGATTCTCTTTCGTGTCTTCAGGCTATTAAAAATCTTTCTTGCAAACATCCACTTTTATTAGAAAGTATTGAATTGTACAATGAACTTGCTACTGGCCAATGAGACATCGTCTTTTGTTGGTTACCCAGCCATGTTGGCCTTTCTGGGAA
The DNA here is from genome assembly GCF_003918875.1 of Haliotis rubra. NCBI lineage: Eukaryota > Metazoa > Mollusca > Gastropoda > Lepetellida > Haliotidae > Haliotis > Haliotis rubra. The sequence goes on along the minus strand of NW_025765147.1, from coordinate 48,440 downwards.
CACCATGGCTGACCTTGCTGCCAAGGCAGCACTCAACATGTCTGTGACACCACTTCTTATCCCATATTCTGATTACAAAGCTAGCGTTAGCACCTACATCCGTGATTTGATGCAGAAGAAGTGGGACACCCAAGTAGGTATGAATAAATTACATGCAATAAAACCCTACATTGGTTACACCTACTTGGGTTGTCAGTCCAGATTTGAAAAGGTCATTATGCGGCGATATCGCATTGGCCATACTAGATATACTCATGAATATTTATTGAAAGGCGCAGATCCTCCGTTTTGTATCCCTTGTGATGAAAGAATCACGGTCAAGCATGTCTTGCTTGACTGCATTGAACATTCCATCACAAGGGATAACTATTTCAAAGTAAACGCTATGAAGGATCTTTTTAATAATGTCAGTTCCCATTTAATTATTGCATTTTTAAAAGAATTAGATTTGTTAAGTGATTTGTAAATAGATATATATTTTTTATTATTCATAGTTTGAATTAGTAACTGAGAATGTTAGTGGCTGTACTCTCAAAGGGGGTTGAAGTAGCGTAAAATTATTGTCCTCCTGCGAGGGTACGTAAGTCCCAAAACATTTCAAGTCAGTTTAAGTGTACCAGGTTTTTAATCGTAGTATTTTTGTGTTTTTAATGTATGGCTAAATCTCAGTATCAACGCCAATGGCTGAAGGGATGGTGTAAATCCAGCTAGGGTCCATGCAGGTAGCAAAAGTAATGTAAGTCCCCATAGGCCTTAGTATGGTGATCTACCTTCACTTGTTGGCGATCTATAGCCCATTGTTACATTGTATTGTCTTCTTTAATTGGAATATTTTAGCTTTGTTCGCTAGTTTTATATTGATATCTGTGATTATCTAGTATTTTTACTGTCCTTCGTCGGCAGGTTTTTATAATAACTATATATATTCTATTTCAATGTCAAATGTTCTCGTCACGATATGGCTGAAATATTGCCGATGTGACGTTAAATAATAACTCACTCACTTACTCCTCTATTTTGTCGTTGTTCTTCCTCTGAATTAGCCTTTGTTGTGCCGAGAAGCATCAGAATGTTTATTGAATCATAAGCGATTTCTCATATACATTAATTTATGAGTGTTATAGAAAATATAGTTCTGATTCAATATTGTGTGCTGCTATCTAAGCCTTTTCAGACAAATTAGTTCCTTTTAGTGTCTTGTTTCTAACCGATACATTATACAAATGTCTTTGAGTGGCATTTACAAGCTGATATGATGAAGAGGAACGATTTTTGTATGGATAGACTTCTATTTGCAATAGATGCGACGTTTCCGTGTGGATGCTAACACCGTCATCAACCAAGTCACCTGCACTTGTACATACACTTGTGTTTCCAGCTTGGCTTCCGACCTGTGAAGATCCGGGTTAGAATCGGGCTTTAGCAACCCATGCCTGTCGTAAAAGGCGGCTAACGGGATCGGTTGGTTAGGCTCGCTGACTCGTTTGACACATATCATCGTATCCTAATTGCGTAGATCGATGCGCATGATGTTGATCACAGAAATATCTGGCCAAGACTCGATTATTCACAGCCCGCCGCCACATAGCTGGAATATTGCTGCTTGCGGCGTTAACGAAACATCCAACCAACCAAGCTTAGCATCTAATGCTGATAAGACCACAGGGTTGCCTCCTTTAGACGTACCCGAACAGTACGTGACTTCGACCTGATAAAGATCATAGTTTTGCGCCATACTCATGCTCGTGTGGTGCCATATGTATCATCTCAAGCTTTCCGGCACTAGGCATGACATGACATGACATGACTGAAACACGACATGACTGAACCACGACATGACTGAAACATGCGTAAACTGATGTTGAACCGATCTCACTCTGTAAACACAGAAACGTTAACACGTAAAATAGTTTATCATACAGAATAAACTGGATTGTGAATAAATGTTTGACATTATCTGCTTATCAAAATGTTCTGAAAACAGAGTAGCATTAGTTTTCCTGGTGCAGGACTGCGCATGTATTGTGCCTTTCATACTGTGTCGTAGTTGTACAGTCCTTTATACGCCTCGTAAACCTCATTATAACATTGCTTGTCGAATACATACAGCCGCGTCAGTGTAGTGTAGTCGTTATTGGCAGACTGAAATAACTCTCACTGGTGAGGAAGTATGTAATCATTTGTGATCCAGTCCGATTTTAACGGACGCCATGGTATGGTCATCGTCACACATTATTTTCAATAACAAAGATTACGTATGGAACCATGACTACTATCAACGCCATTGTTTACCTGATTCTGATGCAGGCATGGAGTCAAGGTGAGACTCGTACATATACCAGATGAGTAATCATCTACATTCCAAGTAATTGGAGACATAAACGTACATAGATCTTACAAATTGTTTTAATTATGAATGCATATACATGTACATTGCACATTGAACAAGCTTTCTTAGTTTTACCTTTGTTATTGGCTGATGTATCAGCTGATATTCATATGAACGCCGAGCCTATGTGTGTTGCCCCCAGAACTGTACCGCAGGTAACTTTGTTGCTTATTTTTTATTACGGCTGCTACAGTCAGGGCAGGTCAGGAGTTCTGCCGCATCCTGACAATAACTTCTGCATACATGGTCTGTGGTATTTAATGTCACCCGCTGTTGCAAGGCTAGCCTTGATTTCTGTGGCTTTCTTATCAGATCTCTGATTACAAACTTGTAACAGTGTACCTTGTAAGATGTTTGTTTTTCGAATATTACGAACACATTCAATACTGGTTACTGCAGAGGCCTGGCTAGGATAACGCCGACCTTTAACAAAATCAATTTCTTCAGCACAGATTAAACAGTGAGTATCAAAGTTAAAATTTGTGTCCAGTGTTCGCAAAACCCTTGTGGTTGCTAGACATGTGGAAGCTGACCGAGTGTTGACAACCAATCTCCTAACCAGAGTTCCATTCGGCAAGCCAGCATAGTACCTCTGCACCGTCCATTCAATATAATTTACATATTTATTAACTCTTTTATTTTTGACGAACCTAAAGATCTAATTAAACATCTTTGATAGAATGGTTTAGTTTCAATGAGAATATCCTAAAACATGTAACACTATTTCGATTTGCGTAGCGATCCTTTGTTTACATAGGTTGTACGGCTCCACGTCCTGTCATTGAAACCGACAGAGAGCAAACGATACAACCAGTTTGATATCTAAATATGTACTGTCATGAATGTTACTGTCGCAGTTGTGGAAGAATATATACTAGTATGTAACAATGTAAAACATTGTGAAGAGCTCGCCAAAAGCTTGCGTAAGACCAGTCATATATTCTCAAGTACGACGTTAATTTCATTTTACCCCACCTCACCTCACCTCACAAATACACTGCACATTGAAACGATGTTTCATAGTTTTACCTTTGTTACTGACTGATGTATAAGCCGATATTCATATTAAATCAAAGTCTATGTGTGTTACAGTGTCCGGTCAAGACTCCAACTGCCCCCAGGACTGTACTTTAGGTAACGTTGATATCACTGTTTTGATTACAGGTGGTACAGGTAGGGCAGGTCGTGATTACAGTTTACATCTGAATTTCAGTTACCTGTTCATAAAATATTTTGCCTATAACAGCCAAAAGAATATGTTTTGTCAAGGATTCACTAGAATACTTAATGTGCTCTCAAATGGCGTTGCTATGTATTTTACTATTTGTATCAGCACATTAGATTTACGCCATGACATTTACTACTTGTTACCAACGTGCAGCAGCTTTTGTATTCAGTATTTTGCCTGATGTCATTCAACAAATAGGGAAAGAATGTTAATATCGATATTTTGTTCACGGTGCACATCTGGTTGTCAGTGATCCATTCATATAATTGTCAGTATCACTTTGCCTATTACTGTTAAAGAATTCCATTTAGTCAATGAATCAATATAAAATGTATTTCCCATTCAAGTTGGCACTAGGTGTTATATTGCTTATATTTGCATATAGGTTAAAACAGTCACTTCTTGTTGACAACAAGAGTACAAGTTGTATACGTATTTGTATTTTACAAAGTGTCAATCAGCACAAGATATGGGATGCAATACAAACAACGTTACGTTTTTATCATGAGTGAGTGAGTTTAGTTTTACGCCGCACTCAGCAATATTCCAGCTATATGGCGGCGGTCTGTAAATAATCGAGTCTGGACCAGACAATCCAGTGATCAACAGCATGAGCATCGATCTGCGCAATTGGGAACCGATGACATGTGTCAACCAACTCAGCGAGCCTGAGCACCCGATCTCGTTAGTCGCCTCTTACGACAAGCATAGTCGCCTTTTGGGGCAAGCATGGTCGCTGAAGACCTATTCTACCCCGGATCTTCACGGGTCTCGTTTCTATCATGCCTCATGTCCGGAAAGCATAAAACAATAACAATATGCTAATGCTGAAAGGTTATGCATGTTAAAGTTTTTACAGCTCGAAAGGACAACCTGAAATGAAAGTCAGCATAATATAAAATTCTATGACCAGTAAGTAAAATAATTCCTATCTGCCATGCGATGGTGTTGTGTAATGTACATTAACATACCACAGATAATGATACTGTTTACTATTACAGTGAATATAGCAGCGAGTAACTTTACATCTGTGGACAACAATGCTTACACCACCACTGGGCAGGCATCCTGGGTTACTGATGGTGTGACGTCAGGGCCGTGTGCATCAGTCTCGTCCATATACCCAGCATGGGAGGCAGAGTTTACACAGAACAGGACAGTTACCAGGATCAAGATATTCTGGGAAGGTACTGTGTCATCAGAAGCACAAAATAACGAATGCATACTAATACGTACAAAATTAATAGTACTTATACTGACAAGGTCTTTATATCGGACAAGTACTTAATATGAGACATCTTAAACATTAATTGACCAGCTTTGAAATCTATTATGTTACAGCAATGCTAAAACACACCCGAATATGTTTTTAGTGTAAGGTATTTTATTCATTCTTCTCAACATATTCCAGATCAACAGGATGACGTATATGTGTCTGTCGATGGCAGAATATGTCACACCCCGAACTCTTCCTACATATGGAAAACAGCGTACACCCTGGAGTGTGATGTACCCGTGACGGGGTTCCATCTCCTGATATATCGCCAACCTACAGTAGGGATGCTGAATCTGAGTTTCTGCGAGGTGGACATACACGGTACTAGAAATATATATATTTGCCTAAACCACTCAACAGTGTTATCAACGTTAACCATGAGATCACTCATGAGATCATCAAATGATAACATAAAACGTCAATGCAAAAGAATACCAAGTTTTGACTATTTTCAGAAACACATTCCGAAAACAGAAAGTTACAAAATATCTGTTAAAATTATATAAGATGCTCGCATAAAGGATAATCATGTCCTGTTCTACCGGTAGCACCCGTCACTCACAAATTTGTAAACTATTTTGTTGTGTTACACTGTGCAGCAGTACTCATGCGCCTGTGAACACACCAGACAAGCAAAGCAGACCTCGACTTGGGTGTACCTAGTCTGAATACACGAGACGTTCACTAACACCATCAGGACGCTGGTTTTGATGGGGCGTTATAGAAATGTGTTCTGGTCAAACTTGAGGATATATGACATCAACGTTAGATGAAATCCATCTGACTGTGTTGTGCGGTTGTATATCTTCATGAAACTGATATCTGAATCAGTATCATTAGCCCAACGCTTAAGGTCTGGTTAAGTATATTGATATACTGTCGACTGCAGACACTTTACCGCTTCCAAATCAGACACATGTGTAGCATTAGAAATACCTTCCATTCAAGCTACGTATCAGTATAGAAAGATATGCATGTGTTTGTTTAGCTGAACCGCTGGAAACGTCTTCTTCAATGTCTTCTTCCACAACTACTACCATGCCAACAACATCCAAGACATTGTCTACAATAAAAGTGACTACTTCACCAATAGGTACAACGTTCTGGGTCACTACTGCACAAACATCCAACACAATGGGAACACCAACAACAGCGACAGCAAACCAATCGGAAACATCCACGCCTCCATCTGGTGCAGCAGGTAAAGGAAGTGATGTATATGTTTGGGGGGTTCTTCAAAGACGAACGGGTTAAATTCTTGCAGGTTGTAGTTCTTGTCACAGCAGACGTACGCGCAGTCAATAACCAGTTTAAATCTCACATTGATATTGCATGTATTGGAGAAGGATTATTGTTACACGTGACATTTCAACAGCAGAATTTGTAAGTGCATGTTCACATGTCATTAATGAAATAGACAACAGTTAAATTGTATACTCGGCCAAAACTATGATAATATGTCCCTTCGAGTCTTTCACTATTGTTAATCACTGCAGATGATCAAGACCGATTTATATCGGTTACTTTTTGTGCTTGTATTACATTGTGGGTACTACATCACGCCTGTTATTATAATATGTACATCATACTCGCATGTACACACATTAGAAGAAAACACTTTTCACCATTTACTAATTATATATACTTTGAGGTTATATGATTAAGAATCAAGCAGGTCATATGTAAGGTGCTGTTGCAAAGGGGAAGTCATTTTAGTATATAAAGTCAGATATATTTCTCAGCAGGCGTAAAATACCTCTTTCGATTCTGAAGGAGCAGTATTCAATCACATTATGCTGCATGGTAACGGGTGCAAAAGTTGTTTGTGATCTAGCTAAAAGAAGCATGTCATTGTTGAAAAGGATATGAATGCGGCATACACATGTCTGTTTCACATATAAACGTTTAAATGTTCTATGTGTTAATATCTAATTGGTTTGATTTCCTCGCTTTAGTGTATATCTACATTTTCAGAGTCCCATGATAACAGGTTCCCGTTACAGTACGTCATTGTCGTGGGTGTGGTGGTTGCTGGTGTCGTCACAGTTGTAGTTGTTGCTATTGTGTGTGTGAGGTATGGTGCAGCTATCAACAATTTATGCACTTGATACAAATGTTGTATAAGTTATGATAACAGAGCATATTAAAAGGCTTCGCTGAAGGATTAACGGGGATAGGCTGACCTCAAAATTCTGTTCAAATGTCCTCCCCGTTGACAATGATGACGTCAAAACATCCTGACGCAAAAGTCCTCCTTAACTGGAAAAAACTATACTTTCACTGCACATTTGGGCAGAGGAAACAATGACATAAGTACCTCTGTTCTATCAGAGGAATTTGGTTTGTTTGGTCGTTTCACCTGAACCGGATTTTCAAATATTGTTTGGAAGCACCATTGTAAAGTCATATTCATAATTCGACGTTTCAGGACACGGAAAGGAAAAAGGCCCCAAGACAAGGACACTGAAGAAGCAGTTATGCCATCTTATGAAGAGTGCATATCGGAACCCTGCGATCATACTCGGTACCAGATCATACAAAGCCAAAGAACACCTAGAGGATGGTCAGATCAAGGATCCATTTATGTTAACACGACAACAACTACCAGTCTTGAGAACATTTATGAAAACGAATGCACCTATGTCAACAATGAATGCGTTAATGATCAGAATGTGTCAACTGGAACATCATGCTATGTCAACGTTGGTTCTAATAATCAAGACATCGGTGAAGCGGGAGAATCAAACATGTATGTTAATACTAATGATTTTAGTCTGTACAAAAATACCCCAAATATCCTCACTTAAGATTGGTGCCTGCTGTCGTTCAGGTGAAACCTAACTCGCATGGAGCTATTAACGTTGCGGTATCTTCCGTGAAGACTATCATATTCTAGTACTTTGCCCATATGGGCGAGGGTTATGGATGGACAAATTAGAAGTGATCACATTTTCGAACACTTAAAATAATTCATTGACATAATGTTTTTGTAAGTGGGATGTTTTTGTTTTTCGAATCCTGGTTCATCAGCCAGCCCTCTGTGACAACCACCAATAATAACTTAATGATTCAATATTCAAAGTTCAAAACACCCGAGAGTCAGTAGGGGCCAGATCTGGTGAACCTCGACGAAGTGGTTCGTTCCCACAACACCGCACATAAGTGTGACAACGTCCCGCTAATTCTGTTTTAGAACTCCTTTCCATGACATGTTCATGCACTCACATAATACTTATAAAGCTTAATAAAATGTTAAAACTGGTGCGTTTGTACACAGTACCATTTAACGAAAATGTAACATGATAGCGTTCAATAAGACATATTGCATGTGTAATGGGCGTTTTACGAATAAAATCATTGTTCAACTCCAATATCCTTCATATTATATTTCCTTGACCATAGTGTTGTTTATCACTGGCTTGATAACGGTGTTAGAAACCATCTACATCGAAACGTCGCACCCACTGCAATAAAGATGTTATCCTTAAAATAATTGTTCCTGTTCGGCTTCTAAAAGATGTTAAATGAACATGTAAAATCCAGAGTCTCGTCTTATTCGTATTTCATTTTAAGGAGTACGTGGTACTGGTTTATGGTATTATCTTTCTTGAGTGTAAACCTAATTCTGTATGTCCCCAAAAAACTTGTGAACATCCACTGATGTTATGTGATTATTTACTCATTTCAAAATGTAGCATAAAACAAATACTTGGTACTTAACATTTTAGCCCTTAAAGGCACACTATCACGTCACACTTCTCTAAAAATCAATATTGCATTTCTCTCATTATTAATTGTAACTATCAGCCCCCAGCGAAACTACTATATACTTTATTCCGAAAAATATTACGTATTACAATTTGAAATTAAAAAGTTCGAATGAATTAATGCAACATTGGATTAGATCGACTCTCGCGCCCTCTACCGACCGACCGTTTCTTCAAGCGAACCTCATGAAGTTCTGTCCCTTGGAACGCGTTACGAATATCCTATTAAGCAACATGTGATTGCGGCAAACACCGACAACACCGCGAGCCACAGTTTTCGATGTACGGAGCAATCGCTTACATTCCATATATGGCAAGTGTTACCTTTTTTGGAAGCTCTTCGCCTCAAAGTTTCAATTATCGAATTACAGGCAAGTCGTAAGGGATAATAAGTCATTTATTGTATCAATAGGAAGCTAAAATGAGTGCATATGCCCCTCTCTCTATATATTATAGACCAAAATATTGTCGAAAAAGCGTGACATTGTGCGTTTAAGCCGTAGCCTCATATTTCTATTTCATGACATTTACACACTTGAGGTGAACAGCTGTTTATCTTTAGTTTGATCGTTGATGGTGACTGTCACCCTATACATGTAGAGGTCATAAGCCTTTGCTTGATCCAGTAACAAACCAGTGGCCGTTAATCTTTGGCACGGCCATTCAGATACTTTAAATACAGACAGGTCGTTTTAGAAAGGTGTGCATCGTGCATGTATATGTGTATCATATGTATATTTCATCCTGGCGAAATCATTTGATGTCAAGCTTACCAACCGAGATTTAAGCAATGACGCCTGAAAACATGTACCTGAAACGATAGTTGGAATAGATAACATGTTATGTGGCTATTTTGTATACATATATATATATATAAATACCTCTGAAACGGCCTCAAAACACTGCCCACACACGACACATATACATGCACCAGCAGCAACAGATTTCGAAATTAGCCGAGAGTGTATATCTCTAAAGTTCTAGCACTGATATCGACGCACTTGACTGCCATTCACGCTTTCAGATCATTGCCAAGTAAGGGGTAGTCCAGGCTATATGGTTATCATATCAGGGTTGGGTAGCTATGACACAAAGATCAAGTGAAGTGTAATAGTTGCAACAACACGGAAAAACCTGTTCCATTGTAGCTTGTGATTGGCGTGCGTCAGGAGGCATTCGGGCTATTCGTGAAATCATGATGCCTATACTGATTGTCAGTGATTTACTCTACTTTGCTGTTTACACCAAGTGGAATATATTCCGTTTGATACCCGAGACTGGTTATTGTCAGGCATTGACGTCTCACGTTCATCATCCATCTGCCCATGTACTACTGCATTGTGAAGGAATGCGTACTGATTTGTGACCTGCAAACAACGCCCGCTGTACCATGCTTGTCAGTGTCATACTCTAACAGTTATTAAGTAGATCATACCGTTAGTGACAACATATCTTCATATACTCTTCCCATATATTTTTTTATAAAGTAGGGGAACCTGAAGTATCAATTTGGATTGGAAGTATAAACTTACAAAGACATACATCTTATGAAAGCACCACAATTTTCCTTATCACCACCCTAAACACAACGCATGGGATGCACGTGACATGCACAACGCAGTAGCCCCATACACGTCCATTGGGTGGCATACTTGATTTTGACGGTTTTCAAGAAGGTCGATAAATCTCTGTAGACCATTAATTTTGACATTCATCTTGCATCACAAATTTGTTAGTGTTTCATCCAGCCTGTATGTTTTGTTTGAAGATGAAAATTGTACACATGCAAATTTCACGTCATGCACCAATCATTTTTTCAAGAGCGATTACTGTACAAACATTGGTCATAAGGAAGTGCAAGCGGTGATGCACCCTCAAAACATCCATAATCATCATATCAAACATTGATTGACTCCGATATATCTCCCAATTTATTCAATAGTTATATTAAAACTGAAGTTCCCGGACTTTGTTTTGAGGAGTACATTACTTATCACGAGGAATGTTATCACAGTAGACCCGCACGCATTTTCCTGTAGACACAAAGGAAGATTATTCAGATATCAATCGTATCTCAGTCAGGTTACAAATAATTGTATAAAAGCGACATACACCATTCTATAATGCACCGACTACAGCACAATGCATCTGTTTAAGAATCACCATCAAGCAGGGATCACACCTCTGAACACTCTGTCATTGAACGGCGGATTTAATATTCATTTTTCTGAAATAGGCAATTATTGTATTTATACACCATATCATAGCATACACACGACCTGGCTTAATGTACCTTTTGTAGTACACATAATGTGTACAGTATATGAACAGTATATAGCAAAAGTTATCTTCTGAATGATGTGTGACTATGTTTCACGCACATATATTTACCAACAGAAAGAGTGAGCATCACTAGTGAGGTTGTAGTGTCATTTCTGATCTCGTCTCCTCTTAATGAACTTAATGGTATGGTCTCTAAGGATGAATATATTTCATGTCATACTCAACCAATGTGGAACCATGGTTACCCAGAACGCCATTGCTTACCTGATTCCGACACTTGTATGGAGCCTGCAAGGTGAGCTGTATACTTCTGCTACACACATAAATCTGGTGCCAATGATGAAATACCTACATTCCTAGAACCTGACACATGAGCATACACAGACAATTTAGAATAAACATACGCAGTGAAAATTGCATTGGATTCACAGACAAATGCTTTGAAAGCAAATGTTTCTGAGAATGACCATTATATTAACCATTTAATCATCAGATATTCATATTGACCCAAAGCCTCTGTGCGTTACAGTGTCCGGTCAAGTCTCCAACTGCCCCCAGGGACTGTACCTTAGGCAACGTTGATATCGAAGTTTTCATTAATTGATATAACAACGTTCTCACTTGTTTTTCGCGGCCAACGGAATCTGTTTTGTCGCTAAATCACTAGAAAACTTAATGTACACTAGAATCTCGGTGCCACTATATTAGGGTTTATAGTTCCACATTATGTTTTCGTATAGACATTTACTACTTGTTAACTACTTGTTAACCACAAGAGTGTAAGTAGGAGAGTAAGTATTTAGTATTTAACAAGATGTCTTTCAACAAAAGGTGCAACACACTGTAACGAAGATGATGTTGGAAACAATACAATATTTCTTCGATCTAATGGACAGATGCTGAAAGGTGACGCAACATATTTTAAAGAATTAAACAACTTTGATGACAAATCAAAGAGAAAGGACATTCTCTGGATTCTACAGACAGTAACTCGAATCCCCATATTGGAATGTGATGAACTTAACATACAACAGATAATGATACTGTTTATTATTACAGTGAATACAGCAGCGAGTAACTTTACATCTGGGATAAACAGTACTTACACTATCACGGGGCTGGCATCCTGGGTTACTGACGGTGTGACGTCAGGGCCGTGTGCATCAGTCTCTTCCATATTCCCAGCATGGGAGGCAGAGTTTACACAGAACAGGACAGTTACCAGGATCAAGATATTCTGGGAAGGTACTGTGTCACCAGCAACACAATATAACGAATGCGTACTAATACTGACAAATAGTACTAATACTGATATATGAGTATCTTTATATGAGAAAAGTACTTTATATGAGACATCTTAAATATTAATTGACCAGCTTTGAAATCTTTCATGTTACCAGCAATCATGCTAAAACACACCCGAATATGTACTCAGTGTGTGGTATCTTGTTCATTCTTCTCAAAACATATTCAAGGTCTAAAACATGACGTACATGTGTCTGTAGGTGGCAGAATATGTCACACCCCGGACAAGAGACATCGATATGCCAACTTGGAACAGTATTCTGCTACAAGCAATGCTTAAATGCATCAAAATATGTATCCAATGCAAGGTATTTTGTTTATTCTTCTCAAAACATATTCCAGATCAACAGGATGACGTATATGTGTCTGTAGGTGGCAGAATTTGTCACACCCCGCAGAACTCTTCCTACAGACGGGAACCACAGTACACCCTGGATTGTGATGTACCCGTGACGGGGGAGCATCTCCTGATACATCGACAACCTACAGAAGATGCGAGAATGCTGAATCTGGGTTTCTGCGAGGTGGAAATATACGGTAGAAGATATATGTATTCAGTCAATAATGATACATAATTTTGCCCAATCATTGGGATTATTTGTTTGTTTAGATCTTCTATGTTGTCTATTTCTTTTTCGAATCAATTTTCTAATGTTGTTTTATTTTGCTCGCACTAAGGGTAGGCATATCCTGTTCTATCGGTAGCAACTGCCACTCATAATATTGCTGAGTATCATGTTGCGTTACACTGCACAGCAGTACACATGCGCAAACCAGACGAGCAAAGGGGTTCAGGCTAAAACGTCACCACAGCAAATCGGCATCTGGCGAAAACGGCACCATTTGGACATAACGGAACCTCGACTTGGCGAAAACGGCTACATATCTTATGGCGAAAACGGCACCAACTAAAATCTTATTTGGAAAACTAGTTTGTCATTAGATATTTAAGTTCAGCTAGTAAATACATCTACTGTACCGACAGTGATTCGAGGGAAGTTCACTAACACCACCAGGACGCTGGCTCTGACGGGACGTTTCATAAATTGACCATAGACTGTTTGAGCGGTTGTATATCTTCACACAACTTACCGTCTGGTTAAATATACTCATGGAAACAAATAAGGGAACACATGAAAGTACAAATGTTCCGTTATTTATTTCCTGATTTTCACCCACAGTGCAACCTTGAGAAGAAACCTGGAAAAGAACAAAGGAACACTTGAACTTTCATGTGTAAATTGTCGACTATGAATACAAAATGAGATTAGAAAGTCGTCAAATGTAACGTATATTGTATTTGAGATTTCACTGTCTTGGTAAAGTACAGATTCTAGTACTTTTGTTGGGTTGAGTCCTATCACAGCTAAAATAACAAGGTAAAAGGTTCCATTTTTCCGGAAACCTACATGAAACTGGGTAATGTCAGATTCAAGTAGGTTTCCGCTCACGGAAACTATGATTGTTGGTTTCCGGCTAACAAGGTTAGTTTCAGCGACTGGAACCTTCCGGAAACCAACAAGGTTAGCTTCAGCGACTGGAAACTGCCGGATACCAACAAAGTTAGTTTCCAGAAATGGAAACTTACAGTAAAGTATCATTGGTAATTTCCATTGCGTAGCGCAACTGGAAACCATCATTGATGAGAACTTGAATGAAACGAACGTAGAGGGAATTAATTTGACTCCACATATACCAGTATATACAGCATATATCCAGAAACCTGTTAAACTGCCCATATATTACATGTATATAGGTTTCAGTTTAGTGATCTCAATGCTTCTGTACACCAGAATTCAAATAAAAGATATTGTCACATACAATTAATTTCAGGAAAACTTAAACCTAATTGAAAGAATATGGAAACTTAAGATTCTACTTTGTCTCCTTTACGTTTCGTTTGGTAAACTTAATTACAGATAATTTAAACTTATAGATTACTGAGAAACCGGTAAGGCTTCATTAGGTTTCAGTTATCCTGATTTACGAAACTTTGCACTGGGTTTCAGTTACAAAAAGACAAAATACAGATATCAAACCAACTAACGTTATATCAAACTATTTGGCTATTACATGTACCTTGTTTGAGAAATGTATCCATCAGTATCCACATAATGGAACAATATACCATTGATCTGCAGTTGCCAAAAACCTGTTCCATGTCACGTGACCTTGTTTCATTGGACACCAAAGATAATACACCTGACAAGTTTTTACATAATGTCCACAATTCTTATAAAAAATGAAATATTGTCGTTAATCCTTGAAGGAAGGTCGCTGTGTCTACACGACAGAAAATAGGTGTATGTGTAGGTGAGACTGGATGTGCACTATGTGTTGTGAATTTGTTTTATCACGATGATGATTAAAATATTTTGTGCTAAGATTTTCAATTGAAATCATATATATTATTAAAATGATATTTTCTTTTGATGCCAGATCACGAATAAAGTAAAATATTCTCTAAAATCTGGTATATTTTACGTATATCACTTGGTTGTACAATATATTTTATTTTCAACTTACGAATTTAGTGTTACCCGCACGCTTATCAGCACACATGGGATTCGAACCCACAGTCTCAGAGTCAGGCACCTAATCAGCAGCACACAAAGTCAGGCGCCTAGCCTGCTTAGGCACCACGGCTTCCACAATGTCCGTGGTCCAGACCACCAGTACTAGAATCTGTACTTTACTAAGAAAGTATAATCCAAAATATGACATGTTGAATTGTCAAATGCCAAATCAGTCCGCTACCAAATCAGATACATTGTATCATATACCTTCCATTCAAGCTACATTGAAATTAAGAAAGACATGTATGTGTTTCTTTAGCTGATTCGGTGGTAACGTCTTCTTCAGTGTCTTCTTCCACAACTACTACTATGCCAACAACAACCATGACATTGTCTACGAAAGAAGTGACTACTTCACCAATAGCATCCTCGACAATAAGTACAGAGTTCTGGGTCAGCATGGATAGTACAACGTGTACAACGAGTACAACGTCCTTAACATCCATTCCAACACCAATGACATCGGCGGTTGTATCCACTACGGCAGAAACATCAAACACAATGGTCACACCACGGACTGCGACTGCACACCCATCGGAAACATCCACGCTTCCATCCGGTACAGGTAAAGGAAGTGATATATACTAGCCACATAAAGAAACTGTGCAACGTATTGCAGGTCTCAAGGACGAACCCACTGACGTCACAGAACGTGGCACGTGCATGCATGTTGGATACATGTAACTAATCTCTGAGTTGAATCCTTATGCGTCTACACAGGCTTGATAAATTTAGATTTTTAATTTTTGTATGCACAGTTTCTTTATGTGCCTAGTATATATGTTTTGAGGGTTCGTCAAAGACGAACGGGTTAAAGACAATGACAGAGTGCAAACGTCTTGCAGGTTGTAGTTATTGTCACCTCGGAGGTAAGCGCAATTAATAACCAGTTTAAATGTCACATTGATATTGCATTTATTCAAACAAACAGACTTGGATATGGGTTAGGGGCGGTGGGGTTGCCTAATGGTTAAAGCGTTGGCTCGTCACGCCGAAGACCCGGGTTCGAATCCCCAAATGGGCACAATGTGTGAAGCCCATTTCTGGTGTCCCCCCGCCGTGATGTTGCTGGAATATTGCTAAAAGCGGCGTAAAACCAAACTCAGGCAGTCAGTCAGTGGATATGGGTTATCTTTGCACGTGACATTTCAACAGCAGAATTTTGAAGTGCATATTTATGCCATGAATACTACACAGTTGAATTGTATACTCGGCCAACACAATGATAACCTCGAGTCTTTCATTGCTGATAATCAAGATCGATTTATGTCGCTGACCTTTTCGTGTTTGTAATGCATTGTGGGTACGCATGTAATATATGTATATAATACACTCGCATGCACTCATATAAGAAGAAAATACCCCTCATCATTACTAATTACTTTTACTATGAGGTTATATGATTAAGAATCAAGTGGGCAGTGGGAACATTTCGTCTACACATGTAAATAACACCTCTGTCAAGATGTAGAATATTAATGACATGAGTACAGCATGTTCAGCTTGACCTGAGCTACTCCACATATGCATGACCCAGGATGTCAAATGACACAAACGGCAGGTCGGACTATCTCCATTAAACAGGGGACCAGAGAATATTTTAATGTTATTAATGTTCCGTTCGTGGGAAGCATGCATACATGGATTCGTTACAGTACTTGTCCCGGAAAACAACACTTTTGACAAAAAACATAATTTCATGTTTTACTTGAATTGTTTTTACATACACGCTTGATTTATGCTATCTAGCTTGATTTACTAACTTTACAATGTCAGTTATTTTCACAATCCGATTCACTCTCGCTATATCACTCGCTACACCCAGTTCAATTATCACTTTTTTCTAAATTTTGAATATTGTTAGGAAGCACCATTGTAATATCATATTCATAATTCGATGTTCCAGGAGGCAGAAAGGAAAAAGACCCTCAAGCCAGGGACGCTGAAGAAGCAGTCATGCCATCTTATGAACTGTGTGTAGCGGAACCCTTCGATCATACTCAGTACCAGAGCATACAAAGCCACGGAACACCAAGGGGGTGGTCAGATCAAGGATCCATTTATGTTAACACGACAGCTTCTACCAGTTGTGAGAACATAAGGGGAAACGAATACACATATGTCAATAATGAATACGTTAATGGTCAGAATGTGTCAACCGGCACGTCATGTTATGTCAACGTTGGTTCTAATAATCAAGACATCGGGGAAGCAGCGGGAGAATCAAACATGTATGTTAGTACTAATCACTTTAGTTTGTACGAAAATACCTTAAATATCTGCACTTGATTGATCCCTGCTGTCATTCAGGTGAAACATAACTCGCATGAAGCTATTAATGTTGCAGTATCTTCCGTGTAGACAATCATATTCTAGTACTTTCCTCATATAGGCGCGGGTTAAGGTGGATGGCCAAATAAAAATTGTGTGACCACGTTTTCGAACACATAAACTGATTGACATATGTTTTCATAAGTGGAATGGTTTTGTCTTCCAAGCGCTAGTTCATCTACCAGCACTCTGTGACAATCACCAAGTCATTATATCAACGTAAAAGCTCAGTGTTCAAAACACCTGATAGTCAGTAGGTGAACCTGGACGTGACGTAGAGGCTAATTTCCATATTCCGGTACAACAGCCATTGCAACGTGACTGCAAGACTAGCCTCATGAAGGACACCATGTTGCAGACTGCCGCACCGCTTTTTTACCTTTAAAAGTCATTAACTCTGCCCATAGCTGTCACAATGTTCACGTTAATTCTGCTTAATATATGTATAATACTGTATAAAGCTTCAAAAGCTTCGAATGGTTGCGTTTCTACACGGCACCAATTAACGAAAATGTAACTGACATTCTTCAAAAAGATATGTTGCATGTGTATTCAGCGTTTCATGAAAAGAATAATTGTATAACTCCAGTATCGTCCATGTATATATTCGCCTCGTCCATAATGTTGTATATCACTTGCTTGATAACGGTGTTAGCATCTACATCGAAACGATGCCTCCATTGCAATAAAGAACTTGTCCATAAAAAGTACCTGTTCATCACACCGGCTTCTGAAAGTTGTTAAATGAATAAATATAAAGAGTCTCATCTTCTGTGGATTTTACTATGGTATTCCCTTTCGTGAGTGTAAACCTAATTCCTTTTGGCCCATTATAACTTGTGTAAACTCCACTGATCTGTGTGATTATTTACTCATTTCACAATTTAGCCTTACGCTTTTCATAGTTGGAATATCCAGAAAAATACACAAATAATTAAACGGTTTCGTTTACCGTACCTTTTAGCCCTTCAGCCAAAAAAATTCTACTTTTGACCCTGCAAATCGTAGCCTCATACCAGTATTTGGTGACTTTTACACACTTCAGATAAACAGCTGTGTATCCTTTGATCATCAATGGTGACTGTTTTCCTATACATATTGTCATAAGTGTTTGTTTGATACCAGTAACAAAACTGTGACCGTAACACTTTGGCAAGACCATTCAGATACTTTAAATACAGCGAAATCGTTTTTTAAAAGGTGTGCATCATGCATGTATATATGTATCACACCTTTTCAAAGGACTACAAATAAATGCGGTCGTCACAAAACAATATTTCACCCAGGCGAAGTCTTTCAATGTCGACCTTACCAACAGTCAGAAATTTTAAGCAATGACGCCTGAAGATGTATATGAAACCATAGTTGGAATAGGTAAAATACCTCCTAAATATACTTTGTGGCTATTTTGTACATGTATAAATACCTCTAAAACGGCATCGAAACAGTCCACACACGACACACACACACGCACCAGCAACAACACATTTCGAATTTATCCGGGAGTGTATAGCTCTGAAGCTCACGCTCTCTTACATTGCCAAGTAAGGGGTAGTCCAGGCTACACCGTTATCATATCAGGGTTGGGTAGCTCTGACACAAAAAGTCAAGTGAAGTGTAACAGTTGCAACAACACGGAAAAACCTGTCACATTGTTAGATTAGCCTGTGCTATTCGTGAAATCCTGATGCCTATACTGATTCTCAGTGATTTACCCAAATTTGTTACCTTTACGTTCCTGTTTACACCCAGTAGAATATGTTTTGTTTGATAATCGAGACGGGTTATTGTCAGGCATTGACGTCTCACGCTCATCATCCTGTGTACGTTCATTGTGAGGAGGTGAATACTGATTTGTGACCTGCAAACAACGCCCTGCTGTACCATGTTAGTCAGTGTCCTATCCTGATAGTATTGAGCAGCCACTGGGAGGTTATTAGTTGTTACAGTAGCTACTGTGGCAGTTGAGCCATTGATGGGAGATGCCCAAAAATATAGTGAAACCTCATTGCAGATCATAACGTTTGTGACAACAACCGTGACACATATTGCTTATCATGAGGAACGTTATCACATTGTAGACCTACACACATTTTCCAGTAAACACGAAGGACAATTATTCAGATATCAATCGTTTGATAATCGAGACTGGTTATTATCATGCTAGTCAGTGTCCTATTCTGATATGTATTGAGTAGTCTCTGGGATGTTATCAGTTGTTGCAGTAGCTGCTGTGGCAGATATGGGAGATGCCCAAAGATGTAGTGATGCCTCACCTCTTTGCAGATGATACCTTTTGAGACAATATCTCTTCATATACTCTTCAATATACTCTTTAAAAAGGTAGGGGAACATAAACTGTCAATTTGGATAGAAAGTATAAGCGTTACGATTGCACCACAGTTTTCCTTATCATCACCGCTAGACACAACGCATGGGATGCACGCACACATCATAGTATCCCCATACACGTTTATGGAGTGTCATTCTTGAATTCGACGGTTTTCAAGAAGGACGATAAATCACTGCAGACCATTAATTTTGAGTCATCTTGCATCACAAAGTTGTTAGTGTTTGTTTCAAGCCGGTGCACATGCAAATTTCACGTCATACACCAGTCATCTTTCAAGAACGATTACTGTACAAACATTGGTCATAAGGAAGTGCAAGCGGTGATGCACCCTCAAAACATCCATAATCATCATATCAACATTGATTGACTCCGCTGTATCTCCCAATTTTTTCAATCGTTAATTAAAACTAAAGTTCCCCGAATTTGTTTTGAGGAGAACATTACTTATCACGAGGAAAGTTATCGCACATTAGAACTACATGCATTTTCCTGTAGACACGTATGACGATTATTCAGATATCAATCGTATCTCATTCAGTTAACAAATAATTGTACAAAAGCGACATACTCCATTTTATAGTCCGACTGCATCACAATCATGTGTTTATGAATCTCCATCAAGCAGGGATCACCTCAGGTGTGAGCACTCTGTCAATATTCATTTTTCTGAAATAGGCCATTATTGTATTTATATACCATACCACAGCATACAGACGACCTGGCTTACTGTACCCTTTGTAGTACACATGATGTATTGTACTGAACAGTACATAGCAAAATATATCTTCTGATTGATGTGTGACTATGTTTCACTCACATATATTTACCAGTTGAAGGAGTGAGCTTCACTGGTGAGGTTGTAGTGTCATTTCTGATCTCGCCCCCGCCTTAATGAATTTAATTTAATGGCATGGTCTCCAAGGATGAATTCATTGCACGTCATACTCAACAAATGTGGAACCATGGTTACCCAGAACACCATTGCTTACCTGATTCTGTTGCTTGCCTGGAGCCTGCAAGGTGAGATACATGCTTCTGTTACTCACACATAAATATGGTGTCAATGATGAAATACCTACATTCCTATAATCTGAAACATGAGCATACACAAATAATTCTTGACAAACATACGCAGTGACAATTGCATTCGGTTCACAGACTAGTGCCCTGAAAGCAAATGTTTCTAAGAATGACCATAATATTAATCATTTTATCAGTCGATATTTATATTAACTCAAAACCTATGTTTGTTACAGCGTCCGGTCAAGACTCCAACTGTCCCCAGAACTGTACCGCAGGTAACGTTGATATCGATGCTTTGATTTGATGCTGCAGGTAACGCAGGTCGTGATTACAAATTTGCACCTGTTTTTCGCCGCCAACGGAATCTCTTTTGTCAATGATTCGCAAGAAACCTTAATGTACACTCGAATCGCGTTGCCATTACATTAGGGTTTATTTTTTCACATTAAGTTTACGTATAGACATTTACTACGTGTTGACCACAAGAGTGAAAATAGGAGAGTTAGTATTTAGTATTCAACAAGATGTTTTTCAACAAAAGGGGTTACACAATGAATGCAGGAAAAGATACAATATTTCTTCGATCTAATGGAGATGAAGAAAACAACAGACTGGTGCTGTAAGGTGACGCAACATATATTAAAGTTTTAAGCAACTCGAGATGACACACCAAGTGAAAGAACACGTTCTGGATTCTATATACAGTACGTACAGTTATTCCTACCTGAATCCCCATATTGAAATGTGATGCACTGTACCTCAGATAATGATACTGTTTATTATTACAGTGAATATAACAGCGAGTAACTTTACATCTGGGCAAAACAATGCTTACATCACCACCGGGCAGGCATCCTGGGTTACTGATGGTGTGACGTCAGGGCAGTGTGCATCAGTCTCGTCCGTATACCCAGCATGGGAGGCGGAGTTTGGACAGAACAGGACAGTCACCAGGATCAAGATATTCTGGGAAGGTACGGTGTCATCATAAACACAAGATAACGAATGCACACTTAGATTGACAGATTGTACTAATTTGGACAAGTTATACTTTACATGAGACATCTAAAATGTTATTTTGTCAGCTTTGAAATCTATTCTGTTACCAGCAATGCTACAACACACCCGAATATGTATTCAGTGTGAGGTATTTTCTTCATTCTTCTCAAAACATATTCCAGATCAACAAGATGACGTATATGTGTCTGTAGGTGGCAGGATCTGTCACATCCCGAACTCTTCCTACATTTGGAAAAAAAGAGTACAACCTGGAGTGTGATGTACCCGTGACGGGGGACCATCTCCAGATATATCGCCAACCTACATTGGGGATGGTGCATCTGAGTTTCTGCGAGGTGGAAATATACGGTAATAGAAATAATATTCTATATAATGAACACTTATATATGTTATTGTCTATAGCATTATTTTGCCTGACGCTGCACAGCAGTATTCCTGCCATGCTACGGCAGACTGTGAACATACCAGCCAATCAAAACAGACCTCTAAAACACATTGATTTGGGAGTATCTAGTCTGACTCACGGAAAATGCGCTTACACAACCACGAAGCTGGCTTTGAGCAATATTACAGCACTATCAAGGCAGGGAACACCAGAAATAGGTCGTCACACATTGTAACCATGTGGGGGAACTGAACCAAGGTCTTTAGTGTGACGAGCGGATGCTTTGACCATTAGGCTACCCCACCGTCCCTAACATTATTGAAGATATATACGATCATCTATAGAGGAAATCCATCTGACTGTTTATCTTCAAGGGAACTGATGTCTGAATCAATATCTTTGGCTTACGCTTACGGTTTGGAGAAAGCTATTGGTATTTGTTCCAATACTTTTGAACTTCCAAATCAGATACCTTTGTAGCATCAGAAATACCTTCATTTCAGGCTATGTTGAAATATAGAAAGACATGTATGTGTTTCTTTAGCTGATGCGGTAGTAACGTCTTCATCAATGTCTACTTTTACAACAACGTCCATGCCAACAACATCCAAGACAATGTCTCCGTCAACAATGACTACTTCACTACTAGCATCCTCGACAATGAGTACAGCGTTCTGGGTCACTATGTCCACTACTGCACAAACGTCCAACACAATGACAACACCACCAACAGCGACAGCACACCCATCGGAAACATCCACGCCTCCATCTGGTGCAGCAGGTAAAGGAAGTGGTGTATATGTTTTGGGGGTTCTTCAAAAACGGACGAGTTAAAGACAATGACAGAGTGCGAAATTCTTGCAGGTTGTAGTTACTGTCAATTGTAATTGCGCAATTAATAACCATTTTAAATCTCCCATTGATATTGTATTTATTGAAACAAGCAGGATTAGAGAAAGTTTATCTTTGCACGTGACATTTCAACAGCAGAAGTTTGAAGTGAATATTTATGCTATGAATTAAATATACATTTTATATTGTATACTTGGCCAACCCTATGATAACTGGCACTATGTCACTTCGAGGCTTTCACTCTTGTTAATCACTGCAGATGATCAAGGCCAATTTATATTGCTGACTTTTTTGTGTTTGTATTGTATTGTTGGTACTATCTCACGTGCACGTATGTAATATATATATTATACTCGCATGCACTCACATAAGAAGAAAATACTTCTCATCATTACTAATTACATTTACTATGAGGTTATATTGTTTAGAATCATGCAGGTCATGTATACGGATTAAGAGAGCTATTGCAAAGGGGAAGTCCGATTAGTGTATTTTGTCAGAGATATTTCTCAGCAGGCGTACAATACCTCTTTCAATTCTGAAGGAGCAGTATTCAATCACATAGATCACATGGTGACGGGTGCAAAAGTCGTTTGTGTTTTGCCTGAAGAAATGTGTTCATCCAAAAGAAGCATGTCATTGTTGGAAAGGATATCAATGCGGCATAAAAGTGTCTATTTCACATACAAAAATTACCTGTTCAATGTGTTAATATGTAATGTGTTTTATTTCCTCGCTTGAATGTATCCTACACTTTCAGAGTGCCCCGATAGCAGGTTCCCGTTACTATACGTCATTGTCGATGCTTTGATTTGATGCTACAGGTAACGCAGGTCGTGATTACAAATTTGCACCTGTTTTTCGCGGCCAACGGAATCTCTTTTGTCAATAATTCGCAAGAAACCTTAATGTACACTCGAATCGCGTTGCCATTACATTGTGGTTATTTTTTTTACATTAACTTCACGTATAGACATTTACTACTTGTTGACCACAAGAGTGAAAATAGGAGAGTTAGTATTTAGTATTTAACAAGATGTCTTTCAACAAAAGGGGTTACACAATGAATGCAGGAAAAGATACAATATTTCTTCGATCTAATGGAGATGAAGAAAACAACAGACTGGTGCTGTAAGGTGACGCAACATATATTAAAGTTTTAAGCAACTCGAGATGACACACCAAGTGAAAGAACACGTTCTGGATTCTACATACAGTACGTACAGTAATTCCTACCTGAATCCCCATATTGGAATGTGATGCACCTTACCTCAGATAATGATACTGTTTATTATTACAGTGAATATAACAGCAAGTAACTTTACATCTGGGCAAAACAATGCTTACATCACCACCGGGCAGGCATCCTGGGTTACTGATGGTGTGACGTCAGGGCAGTGTGCATCAGTCAAGCTGAAGTGAAACAACATATGCTAGGTTCTGCAGACAATACTTCTTGTAATTGCTACCTGAATGCCCATATTGAAATGGGTTATCCACAGATAATGACTATGTTTATTGTTACAGTGAATATAGCACGAGAAGCAATTAGCAATCTGACATCTGTGGACAACCATGCTTACACCACCACTGGGCAGGCATCCTGGGTTACTGATGGTGTGACGTCAGGGCCGTGTGCATCAGTCTCGTCCGTATACCCAGCATGGGAGGCGGAGTTTGGACAGAACAGGACAGTCACCAGGATCAAGATATTCTGGGAAGGTACGGTGTCATCATAAACACAAGATAACGAATGCACACTTAGATTGACAGATTGTACTAATTTGGACAAGTTATACTTTACACGAGACATCTAAAATGTTATTTTGTCAGCTTTGAAATCTATTCTGTTACCAGCAATGCTACAACACACCCGAATATGTATTCAGTGTGAGGTATTTTCTTCATTCTTCTCAAAACATATTCCAGATCAACAAGATGACGTATATGTGTCTATAGGTGGCAGGATCTGTCACATCCCGAACTCTTCCTACATTTGGAAAAAAGAGTACAACCTGGGAGTGTGATGTACCCGTGACGGGGACCATCTATATCCAGATATATCGCCAACCTACATTGGGGATGGTGCATCTGAGTTTCTGCGAGGTGGAAATATTGTTAAATTACGGTACTCTTAAAAAACTACGTTCAGACTACAATTATTCTTAATGTAGTGTAGTTTTGATTTAAATCTATGAGTAAAAATGAGTACAATCGCCAACGGCTGAAGGGATCATGTGAAATCTGTAAGTACTGTACGTCCCAATGGTCCCTAGTATGGTGATCTAAATTCAGTTTCAGGCGATCCATTGCCCGTTTGTGTTTTGTATTGTTCTACTTATAACTCAAATTTTAGAATACTGTTTCTGTGATATTCTGGTTGCCTTTACTGTCCTGTGTCGACAGGTTTGTATGATTTAACTTTTTAGCATTTATAACTTGTTTTATTCACGATATTGCTAAAATACTGCTAATGTAACTATAAATAGTAACTCCCTAACTCACTTACTCATTTTGTTCTTCGATGCCATTATAATTCATAATATAAAGCATAGCACAGGCCAAGGATGCTGTGATGTGTGCGTATATCATCTGATACGGACCAATCATTGCACCATCATGTGTCTGGCTTCGATAGAAGTGTGTTGATGTCTGTAACGCAATTGTAAATATTATTGAAGATATTCAAGAAGTTTAGAAATACCTTCACCTTCATATGCAGTTTTGTATCTTCAACGGAACTAATGTCTAAATCAGTAACCGTAGGCGTAACGGTGTAACGTTTCGTTCGCGTTAAACTATACACATGGTAAAAGTACCGCAACACCCATGATTTTTAACCCCCATATAGCCATGTATATTCATATCATAATTATGTTTGTTTGAATGAGTATTTTGACTCACCGGTCATTGATTTTAGTTATGCACGTGCTCCAATCTTAGGCGAGCACCACGCGCAGTACCTGTCATTAAGCAAATATCAAGTTTCAGTAAACTGTTGGTACACCTGGACAACTTGGAAAATGAATTGATGTCATTGTTGATAACAAATATAAGGCCTCCTTAACAGACAACAGCTTCTCACAGATGGCAAGTTATTGGTATACTGAATGCTAACATGGCGTGGCAATAGATTCTGGTTGCCATCAGCTGACTGGCCAGAAAACATCATCAAACTAAGGATGTTATGTTCCGTCAGCTTTCACGACGACCGCGAGTTACAACTCCAAGGGATGATACAGGCCTTCTCAGAATCCCAAGACATTACCCGTTTTGTCAAGTGGCGTGTTTAAATCAGAGTGGCTTCCACATCATCGTTTGTCCATCAGATTGGTCCAAACTTACCTAACATCGGCGGGGTATTGAGCCAGACAACCTATCAGACGCACGTTGTTATCCCCATACCTCAAAGCAGTACGACTAACTTGGTGTAAGCTCGATGCCACTGAATTTTGACGTCATGGGGGAAAGATCCACTGGTGAGACGAAAGTGGATTTCGTCGTTCATGACTGATGATCGAGCTCGTTACTGACACCACAGAAACACTTCAAACTTGCACAACGGAGTATCTTGGAGCAAGTAATATTTGGGTTCATTTTATGGTGTGAGGTTCCCCCTCATATGACTGTAATATTGACCGTTTCACGTTCACACAAAATCTGAGTGGACGACGGTACATCACTGACATTCAAGACAAGGTTATTGTACAACATTTTTGATGGCCCTCCGCTGGAGATATTTTAGAGGAAATCCATCAAACTTCTGTGCGGTTGTACATCTTCAACGGCCCTGGGGCCCGTTCCTCAAAGCGATCGTAGCGCTACGACTATCGTAAGTCTATGTTAAAGTATAGGAGTTACGATCATCTTAGCGCTACGATCGCTTTGAGGAACGGTACCCTTATGTTTAAATCAACGGCGAAGCGTTTCGTTTCTGTTTTGGTGCAATTATGTTTCAATTCAGATACATTTGTAGTATTAAAGATATCTTTACGTCCAATTCAAGGTTCTTACAACATATGGAAATACATTTCTGGTTTTCTTTAGCTAGCCCAATAGTAACGTCCTCTACGATGTCTACTTCCACAACTACTCCAACAACATCCAAGACAAAACAGTGACTACGTCATCGATAGCATCCTCAACACCCAGTACAGTATCGGGGACCAGCATAGACGACAGTACAACATCCTTATCGTCCACCCAGCCACCGATGACATCGGGTGTTACGTCCAGTACAGTAGACTCAACAACGACCACGTCCATAACAACGACCAAGCCCACGACATCACCCCAAACAAGCATTGTTACCTCCACCGCTGCACCAGTTCCAACAGAGACATCAACAACGTCGCATGCAAAACCAACCACACAACCTGCTGGTGCAGATACAGGCGAGTGATATACATATAAAACGATAGTCACAGAATATCTAACAATGAAACTTTAGTTGTGATCAAAACTACGAAATAAACGCCAAAAACCATTTTATATTTCCGTGAGGACTTTTGTAACTTAAAAAATATCCCAACAGCTTAAAATATTATTTCAACGAGCAGATCAATTTACATCCATGCAAGTGGAATCAACAGACTGCTGAGGTAGGCAGATTGAGGAAGATATATGAGCGATAAGTAAATGATATCATAGTTGTTTCATGCCACTCAGTTGCCTTCCTCCCTCAAGAACTTCCAGTTTGGTAAATAAAAGTTGGATACCGAGCTCACGTTATTAA
The DNA here is from genome assembly GCF_003918875.1 of Haliotis rubra. Classification (NCBI taxonomy): domain Eukaryota; kingdom Metazoa; phylum Mollusca; class Gastropoda; order Lepetellida; family Haliotidae; genus Haliotis; species Haliotis rubra. Next base: position 20,917 of record NW_025765147.1, on the reverse strand, counting down.
AAGATTATGTCTATCTCAGGGACGACGATTGCTGCAGTAGTGGGAGTGGTCGTGCTGCTGCTGATTATCGTCGTAGTGGCAGTTGTCTGCAGGTAAACCCATCTGTGTTTACTGATAACACCATCACGTCGTATTCACATTTTGTTTTGTCACAAGGCAAAGACAAGTTAATATGACACCGATGTTTCAATTTCACGAGTGTCATTAAAATTCGTATTTATCGTATTCTAATTTGTCTGTAAATATTGACACAAGGGTTCACCCAAAACTGTTAGTCATTTGGAGCACTTGTGTATGCATTACCGATCTCTATACTTTTCAGAAATGGAATTAAAAAAAGGTATAACCCAAAGGATGCAGAAGCCAGAGGTAACCGAGCAATGTATTACATACCGAGTGAGTGTGTTGGTTGTCGAGTGAGTGAGTGCGAGCGTGCGTGCGTGCGTGTGAGCGAGCATCATCGGTGGGTGGGTGAGTGAGTGAGTGAGTGCGTGCGTGTGTGCATGAGTTTGGGTGAGTGAGTGCCAAGGGCACGAGTAGGGACCTGATATAACTAAAATCATAAGTATAGCATACAAAATGGTATTGGCATATTGGCATCATCAACGACAAACTGTTGTTGCTAATATCCGTGAACATGTGCATATTGGCTCGTAAAAGTACATAATATATAACATCTACTGATAGTTGGTTGAGAGTTGTACGAGAACTTGATATTCATGTTATGCATGAATGATCAATCAGCTGCCGTGAGGAATCAAGCAATTAAGATGGATGAAGTCGAACAGCCGAACTCAACAGTGTTTGATCTTAATGAGTTCAAAAGTGTGGCACTACCTACTTACCCGGAGGAAAAATCTGCGTCTACTAACGGATCCCTCCAGAGCCACATCCCTAGTGCTGTTAGCGTGGCGAATCTCCCCAGCTACATCAGAGAGAAGCTGGATGCTAACGTCGCCACGGAGTACGCGGCAAGTACCTTACCAGATTCATCTTATGGATACACGAGGCCATTTAGAAAGTGATCAAACGTAACGCGTGTTAAATATAGGATTACACTTTCTCAGTAAAATACAGATTCTAGTACCTTTGATGGGTTGAGTCCAATCCGGGATTCGAACCCACACTCTCAGAGTAAGGCACATAATCGCCAGCACACAAAGTCAGCCATCTCATCCATTCTGTCAGACAGTGGTGGGTATAAATCCCAGATTGGACTCAACCAAACAAATGTAGTAGGATCTGTATTCTCTGGAGTCTGGAAAAACAAATTTCCAGTGGAGTGAGTGAGTTCAAATTTATAGTCACATCGGCAATATTTCAGCCATAGTGTGACTTAAAAAGTTATAAATTAACAATAAACACAATTACATTATAAAACACCTGTCGACGAAGGACAGTAAAACTACTAGATTATAACAGGGAAAAATTTAAGACTAGTAATAAAATCTAAAATATGTTACTTTTAAATGACAATACAATGTATAAAACGGCTATAGATTGCCAACAACTGAAGGTAGATCACCATACTAGCGACCATGGGGACTTACAGTACATTTGGTTCCTGCATGGACCCTAATTTCCAGTGGAAGTAGCATTACGTCAAGATGCCATGCGCTGCTGCAGAATGTATACACTTATCGTTTATGCTTAAAAACGTAATACTATTTATATGACTACCGCTCTCTTTCAGATGATACCGGCCGGTCTGAGGAACACTCATACATATGAGACGGCAGCGAGAGAGGAAAATCTCCACAAGAACCGCTACAACAGACTATTTGCATGTAACATCATTTGTCTTAAGTTCTTAAGACACAGCAGGGATCGGTTATATCGTGTTGGATTCTCTAACATAAAAGATATATATGCATGGATGTAATGATGATATATTGTAAAACAAAATCGTCATATGATGTGGCGAATGCTTGACTTGCCTTTTCAAGTGTTTGTGCGTCACGCCAATGACCCGGGTTCGAATCCCCACATGGGCACAATGTGTGAAGCCCATTTCTGGTGTCCCCCGCCGTAATGTTGCTGGAATATTGCTAAAAGCGGCGTAAAACCAAACTCAGTCAGTCAGTCAAGTGTGATGGCCCCACCGTTGGGACAGCATACCTAAGCTTTTCATACACATCTTGTATATCATTTGGGAGGTATTCATAGGCATATGCGTATGATATAGTTATATAATCGTCCAATCGTTTTGACAACACATTCCTACGGGTATGGGGACGGTGGGGTAGCCAAGTGGTTAAAGCGTTCGCCCGTCACGCCGAAGACGCGGGTTGATTCCTCTCATGAGTACAATGTCTGAAGCACATTACCGGTGTCCCCTGCCATGACATTGCTGGAAAAACCAAAGTAACTCACTCACCCTTTCCCTTCGGCCAAAGCGACTGTGGTACATGTTAATACATCACATACGTTACAATGTTATCATTCGTATGCACCACTTTCGATTTGAAATGTATCATCAACAGATGACGATACTCGGGTGCCCTTACAGAGCGAAGGTGGGGCAGATTATATCAACGCATCGTACATACACGTATGTAGAGAGAGGCAATGAGCATAAATATGATATAACGAAAACATGATTATATTACGTTTATACGTATTATATATCCGCCATTCAAACCAAGCTTTCATAAACAACCCGTGAAGATCCCAGTTAGAATCCACTGAATCGGGTAGTCAGACTCGCTGACTTGGTTGACACATGTCATCGTATCCCAATTGCGTTCTCCAGTGCCCATGCTGTTGATCACTGGATTGTCTGGCCCAGACTCGATTATGTATAAACTGTCGCCGTTTCGATGGAATATTGTCATAGTATATTGAATAGTGCGGCGTTAAACAACAAACAAACATCGTTCATGAACTTTGATAGAATACATGTTGTTTTTTTCAGGGCTTTAAAAGTCCTCTGAAATTTATAGCTGCGCAAGGTAAGTATAAAGTTCTATTTGCCATACGTGTTGTCAAAGTTAAAATAATTAGTCATCCACATCACATGGGATACAGGAGATACAGCAGTCTGACACGCTACAATATGCATCCTTGAAGACTCACAGACTTATGTTCCTGGTTTCAACTTCAAGATTGATCCTAAACCCCGGGATTGCTCGAATCATACCCATGCTGGTGGTTTTGCTTGCTTCTTACTTGAATCTGAAATAATGTGTGAGCGATGTGTAACCCAAACACCTGTATGCCCACGCATTGGATGTCATCTAAAACATAGTTTCTTTTAACTTGGAAATGTTGTGTATAGACATACAGTTTCATGTAAATTATGATGAGACGGTTGGATATCCATGTGGTTTTGCAGAAGACCATTTCTTGTGTCCACCGTTTTGGTATTACTGGAATGTTGCTGAGAACGATATATAACGATACACACTCACATACCAACAATGGTCCACAGGTCCCCTGAACTCGACGGTTGTAGACTTTTGGAGTATGGTCTGGCAGGAGGGATCTCGGGAGATCGTCATGGTCACCAATCTACTGGAAGATGGCGTGGTGCGTGGAGAAATTATCTCCGTTATATTGTGATGCGTTACGTTCAAGAAAGAGGCAATTAACAATATGTTTCGACAAAGAACAGCCATCAAAACAATTCTGATACGTATCCACACGCTATTAATTCTACAACTACTATGATTTGATACCCTCAATAAATACAGTCCATAGTAATATACTATGTGGTGCGTTTCAGCACAAGTGCCACATGTATTGGCCAGGAAAGGAAGAACGCGGTAGTTATGGAAACATCACTGTGACACAGGAGAAATCTATAGAACGTGCAGACTACACAGTTCGCATCTTCTCGCTGCATCACCGTAAGGTACGTTTGATAGTCAAAGTCCAAATCTCTCTGGTAAGGGAGAGTCTAATGTCACGTGTAGACATAACCAGGGTGGTACCCATGCTAAAGAGACGTACGTCTGAGACGTTTGAATATTTCGGTCAAATCAAAGAACACTGGTATGCTGTCGACAAACCATGAATTATTATCAGTTCGTTCGGCGACTGACTCAGGATGCCCCTGAGAAAATTAGTATAAACTCAGCTGTTCATAGATGTTCAATACCTTGAAGAGATTACGACAGATTGAGTTATCGCCATTGCGTCACCTATCCTATAGTCGTCTTTCAGTTTTTATAAGTGGCATATTTTCAGGAGGACACTCGGCGTGAGGTGACCCAGTACCACTACACCTCGTGGCCAGACCATGGAGTTCCCACGGCGCCCTCTCTCGTCAATTTCTGGAGACATGTCAACATATGCAGCAAGCCAAATGACGGACAAGCAGGACCAATAATTGTCCACTGCAGGTATCACTGTATCGTATTTGCTTTTTACAATGTGTTTGCCATGTCGAAATAAAAGAAATTGCATGCAGTTTGACAAATTCCAAAACACCAAAATAATTTATCTGAAATATGTGAAAGATAAACGTTGATCAATCAAGGTTGTTGGTAGTGTTAATGCATATGGACTTGGTGCTGGTTGTTAAGACCAGAAATTGACTCAACTTGATTATATAAAGTCCTTAAATTCCTTCTAATATTCACTGAATAAGGATCCTATTAATACATCACAATGCTTGACAACATGGACATCTTGTAACCTCATTAGTTGAGATATAGGGTGAGTTAGGCTAATCTCCCGATTCCTATAATAGTGTGACAATTGTGGGAGAAAAGGCGGACAAAGCAGGCAATACGTTCCAAGAAGTATCGGCGAATCTTTAGGCTTCTATAATCAGTTCAACCCATGAGGACCAAATTTTATTGGAACAGATATTGTTAATATTCAAATCTAAATAAAAGTAAGTTCTTTAAACGGCATTTAGAAGTAATACACAAGGTAAAGATGTATGGATGTCACCTTCTCTGTTTTGAGGAACACCACATGTACGTTTCGGAATATATTCTTACTCCTACACCTGATGAAGGAGTAAAAACGTTAACAATCTCAGAAATGTCTTGTTCCTCAAAATAAAGAGTATGAGGTGAAGGAATAAGAATATACACCGAAACGTAAACATCCATAAATGTTTGCTTTCGCAAAACGTTACAAGAAGTAGTAATACTGCTGTTGGGTTAACACCTTGTCTAAAATAGGAACACAACCAGTGGTACAGAAATACGTTTGTTTGTCCACTAGTGCTGGAGTGGGTCGGACAGGTACTTTCATCGGTCTTGACATCTTGATGAATGAGGCGCTTGTGGAGGAGAAAGTGAACTTCTTCATCGTCGTCCTCAACATGAGGGACCAGAGGATGAACATGGTGCAGACACAGGTGTAGTAGGCATGACTTCTCCAGACAGGAACTATGAAAACGAATTCTTCCATTCCATGTACTTCATGCTAAATGGAATTGGTTTCTGGGAATACTGGGTGTTCTTTTGCACTGACGTTCTATATCGTATGCCAACACACTGGCATAAACCATCTGATCCATATTAGTATATAATGTATTGCGAATGTTTGTGGGTGTTTCTAAATAAATAAATGGTTCTCCTGGCACATGTAGTATTGTTGGTGTTGGTGTTTGTTCTAGGGACAGTATAAGTTCCTCCACTGGGCTGTCCTCGAGGCACTCTTCAGCAGGGATTCGCCGGTAGTGGCTAGAGAACTGCCAGCTATGTTGGAAGCAGGCAACATCGTAATCCAGGAGGAATACGAGGTGATTCTGATGACGCTTTGGGATAAATATATAGTGTTACGTCACGATTCTTTAAACAAATTTACTTATGTGCACTCTAAGTGAAGAAAACAATTAAGAAACCAAAGTATCTTACGGTTGGATCAAAGTTCAATGATTACTTGAATATGTCCTGAATGTGGATATTGATTTCTTCCAGAATTTGGAAGTTATGATGTCGCTCCAGAGAGACCAGAAGTCTGACGCAAAGCCAGATCCCACACAAGAAGATGGTACAAAACATTATGCCTTGCAGCTAACTTCTAAAGCCTTTAACACAATATTATCTTGGTAAACATATTTGTCAAAATCTAAAATGTATGAAGTGTGTCATCAAAAGTAACTTCTTACGGAATGACAATTTACTTGAAGAACGTTTATGTTAATATGTTGGTGTGGACTTTCATACAAAGTTTTCGGGGTTTATTGTTTCATTCCCTTCGTTCACACATATTCTACTAGTATGTCTTGAGGAAATATGTTAACATGGTTTTCTTTTGTAGGTGATGATCTATTCAATTTCAATATAACACCTCTGCCGGTATGTATTGAGCGAGTAATTTCTAAAATCATTTTGTTTTGCTTTTCTTTGTTTTGTTTGTTATAAATATTATCTACAGCAAATGTTCGACGACATAAATCAAACTCTGCCAAATGTATGAATAAATAAAATATATTTTATTTGCTTTCAACGACAGTCGTATTTCAACAAGAAGGGCTTCCTCAACATTGGAGTGATTAAGGAACCTTCTCCGGAAGAACTCTGGCAGCTGATATGCAGGAACAGTTCAAGTACCACCATCACCATCAGCCAGGTAATGTCCATTTTAGGTCTCAAGGCATATCATAAGAAATGAAAATATTGGGTAACCTCATTGCCCATCGATACCAATATGTTCATTTGTTATGTCTGAGCGATCTGATAAAATACCAGTGTACTTTCTCCCTGAAAACCCTGTGCAATTTCATGCAAAAATGCACTATCCATAGTCATCAGAAATATCTGCTACAGACCGCATCAATGTTACATTTCCCACTATGCAATGACATTTGCGCCATGTAATAACATGTAATAGGTATATTATAGTGGTTTGAATGTTAGCCTAATGGGCATTTCTGAGTTACGGATCTCCTTGTAGATTTGATTCTACCTTCATCCTTAGGATCCTTCTGATGCCATGCCAAAGGACGTTGGAACGTCGTTGACATTTGGAGAGTTTCACGTGACCTTGAATTCTGTCGATGACGTTTCTATAGGAGTGACGGAGAAGAAGCTAACCATCGAATCAAAGACGATACAGACATGTTGGGTATGGAAAATCCTTTAACACGGGCCTGTCGTTATTAAGTCATGGCAATCCACAGCCTCTTATATAATTTGCGCCGCAGGACATGGTTGATTGATCATGTGTTGGTTTGGTTCCTGTGTTTACAGGACAGTGGATCTGGTGTGACGTCTATTGTCAACTACAACTTCCATTCCCCATCTACAGAACGTCACTTTGACAAAACCAATCTCCTGATGCTCGTAGAGCTCCTGGCTGAACGTCAACACATCAGTGGGCGCCATCCCGTCATACTCCAGTGTCGGTAGGTCGCTGTTCTTGAATGTAGGTCCGTTACACAAACGTGTCGAGGGCTCATAGTCCCTCGGTTACCCTGCTCTTCCAGGTGAAAGTGACTCATTTCTCAGGTATATTCCATAGTCAGTAGATGGTGTGCCCGTAGCATATGCAGGCAACATTGACACCTTCAGTGCATGTAGCCATTTTTATTTCTGCATGACACCATGAAATCAAAACAAATAATAATTCATTATTGGACATTTGATACACAGAAATGGTTGTTTTCGATAAACTATCTGCCTGATGACGGTGCAAGGCTTTATATAAAACATGCCAGTGGCCCCAACAGGAAATCTAAAGATTTACAGACAATGAATATGTTTGCGCCTATTATCAAATATACTGTTATCAAATATACTATACACCAGAGACGATCCCAGGAAGTGCAGCCTCTTTGCTGCTGCAGTCAATGTGCTGACCAGCCTGAGACTGGACAAGGAAGTGGACATCTACTTGACAGTCAGGGAGATACAGTGTAGAAATGGGCAACCCATCACCTGTGTGGTGAGCATACTTTATATGTTCAGATGGAGGTGTTGAACACAATGTCAGGGTTAAACCATGGCGGTAGGTTTGACGTGAAAGAAAGCCCGAATTAAAACATATCATAGACTTTTAACAGGTTCCTGAAAACAAAAACTGCAAATATCTGCTCAAAGCAGAATTTGTTATGCTGTTCAATATATATCCTAAGGAGATGTTAATAATTCACCATCAATTAACGACAATACCATGTACTCGAGAACAGTTGAAAGTATTCTGCCCTGTCGATCACATCAGCCACATGCCCATGCAAAGGTAAGTAAAGAACGCGTATGGTTTTGACAAAGCACAGATCAGTGCGAAACGTGATTCAAGGACTCGATCAACTGCTTCGTGTTCCATTAAAATCAATACTCTCATGTTTCTATGGATAGGTATAATAATTATAAATGCTGACATGGATTGCAAACAATTCTCTTCGATCTTCTTGTTTGTTATTCAGGAGGACTACAGATACCTGTACGAGTTAGCCAGCCAGCAGGTGCAGTCTACAAACACATTCGCCACCAAATGATGGACACCACGATTCTCTTTATATGCTCATTCAGTGTTCAGTTTTACATGTGGAATTCAAGTGAGAAATTGGTCACACGCACCGATATATTGGAATATTGCTAAACGCGGTGTAATACCATATTCATTAAAATTATTGTTTTCTATCTAAATTTTATAAAACACTGTTTTTTGTTCCAACCTTCGGTTTACTATTGCTTTTCCACTGTTATGTAACTTTCATCTTTTAGAAACATCCCAGTCATACAGGAAATACCTTCCTTGTTCACAATTCTGTACATTTGAAATCTACTTCCAAAACTTTGACTGAAAAATTGACCATGTGAAGGTAAGAAAGTTTTAGCATGTGCAAGGAATAATAAAGGTATTATATGTATGTCAAAATATATTTCTGAAACATTTTCACAATGGTTATGCATACACAGTAGTTCAGATACGTAGTTGTTGTTGTATAGCGGTCACGATATTCTTACATTTTCATAATAACATTTACTACTTTTCATCAATTTTGTTTCACAAAATACGTTGTATACGTAAACTTTGTTTTCTGAAGCTTGTTTTAATACTGAACTGTTCACTGATCAGTCACCACTTTACGTGGAGGGTCTCGTACAGCTGAAGTTGGCTTCTCACGGTTAGTTTATAATATGATTCATTACATGTAACACATCCGTGCTTGGAGACAACGACCTCGAAATTTAACAATATCTTTTCACCTTTAATGATTCATCGGTAACAGATGCTTTGAGATTATCTTATATATGTGTCAGTAAGAATATTTCTAACAATAAGTATATAAGTGAGTGAGTGAGCGAGTTAAGTTTTACGCCGCACTCAACAATATTCCAGCTATATGGCAGCGGTCTGTAAATAATCGAGTCTGGACCAGCCAATGCAGGGATCAACAACATGAGTATCGATCTACGCAATTTGGATACAATAGCGTGTGTCAACCAAGTCAGCGAGCCTGACCACCCGATCCCGTTAGTCGCCTCTTACGACAAGCATGGGTTGCTGCAAACCAATTTTAACCCGGACCTTCACGGGTTTAAGTATATAAGTACAGAAATATATGTTTGCTAAAAAACACAGAAATGTATAATGTCTTTGACCGATTGTTGTATTTTCTTTCAAAATGAGTGAGTGCCTTGGGTGCCTTATTTTCCAGCAACTAATCTCATTTATTTTCTCGTTTCATGTATGATTGCTTTGTAAACTTGCGTTACAGAAAATTGTTGTTGTTTTTTCTTGTTTGCATTCATATTTTTTCATTACCCCCTGCAATAACCTGAATGTCGTTTTACGATAACATTTTAAGTTATCATCATCAGCATTTTGAAAATGCAAATAAGTGTTATCTGAAAATCACATGTGCCTTATATATCGAGTCCTCTCATTCACTTGAGGATGCTATTCTCATTCAATAATATGCATCAAATCTTGTATCGTTCCTCAATGTTTGATTGCAGACGAGGCTTTCTGCCTTCGCATTGTATACTAATAAAGATTCAGAAATTCCCTTTTGATTCAGTACAATTGCGTTGTTTTCTCAGATCTTAGTTTTACAGCACCATACTCTTGTTTGTTTGGTCATATCTACGTCACGTCTATGTCAGGGAAACCAGTGAAGATGCGGGTTAGAATTAATCTTCAGTGACCCATGCTTGTCGTAAGAGCCGACTAACGGTACAGGTGGTCAGGCTCGCTGACTTGGTTGACTCATGTCATAATATCTCAATTGTGCAGATCGATGCTCATGATGTTGATCACTGGATTATCTGGTCAGACTCGATTATTTACAGACCGCCGCCATATAGCTTGAATATTGCTGAGTGCGGCGTTAAATAACAAACCAATCAGGGATGGCAGAAGCATGAGACCTAACTTACTCTTGTTAAATACTGGGCAGAAAGGATACAAGGTGGTTCGATGTATGTACACCAAAACCTAACCCATCGACACTTGAAATCCTATCTAAATAGCACATACAAATGTTTGTACGAATGTCTGAATCAAATAAAATATTGGCATAATCGTTCTGGATGCAGCCCCGCCCTGTGTATTTGTCTCTTTGTTGACAGTATTATCTGTCCTACTTCCTCGTAAAGCCAATATCATTTTACAAAAGAGCAATATTTGCAGATCACAGAGCCTTGCATATTATGTGGAAAAGGGTTGAGCTAAGTGACAGTTGATAATGTTTCACGCAGGGAATGAGTGTACTGGATTAAACGTCGTGTTGAACAACAGTTGGGTTACATCAGGGCGTAATTCAGGTTTTCGACATTTTACCACATTAGTGAATCAGTACGAATCTGGGATTCGAACTTATGATCATCGGATCCTGCAACAACTCTATGACGGAAGTATTCGCATGGAGTGCTGACTTAATGACTGTTTCATTCGTCCGCATGAACATGTGTTCCCCTGGCATGTCGTAATACCGGTAATATTCTAATTAAAAATTATTCTGACAAACGTACGCGCGTTTTACAGTTTAGGAAAAATCACTTAATATTTGTGGTGGTGGTGTGTGCGTGCGTGCGTGCGTGTGGTGGTAGCCTAATGGTTAAAGTGTCCGCTCTTTATGCTGAAGACCTGGGTTCATTCCCAGAATGGGTACAATGTGTGAACATCATTTCTGGTGATATTGCTGGAATATCGCTAAAAGCGGTCTAGAACCATACTCACTCACTCACTTAATGAGTATTCGGTGCAAATGGATTCACAATTACGTGCTTGTCACTATATGAACCATCCGCACCATTTATTCGTGATGGGTTAAAAGGCAGAAATTACGATATTGAACTAAATGTTTCAAAATAAACCTAAAACCGTGAGAATACAGAGATTTCACTTTGTGCATTATTTGTGTTGTACATTTGTCTCTTTGTCACTGTGTATTTTCGTGTAATAATAAATGATTGTAAAGTGTGTGAATTTGTATGAACAAAATATATGTTGTCAATATCTGATGTCATTAGATACCTGCTAACCTGCCATTCAGGTTGACCAGGAAACTTTAACGTTCATGTATATCCTTCCCTGATAACACGTTCGCTCGTGCCTGGAGTGCATTGTTTGTGTTGTATATTTAATCAGAGGTGTACAGACCCGCAACGCGCTTATCATGTACAAAGGGGAGACATTTATAGAACCTTTACACAACTGGGGCGAATGTTTTCCTGTGTATCATTTCGCCATGTCGACTTCACAGCCTTGTTACCACATTGACTGCCACACTGAAAATAGAACAGGATAAGTGAGTGCAAGCGTGGGAAGGTGAGTGAGTGATTGGTGGGTGGACGAGTGGACGAGACGGAGTGGGTGGGTGAGTGAGTGGGTGAGTGAGTGGGTGAGTGAGTGAGTTTCCAGTAATATCACGGCGAGGAAACCAGAAATGGGCTTTAACCACTGGGCTACCCGGCCGTATGGGTATGTTGAAATTTATAAATGACAGTTCTTCCTGTTATACGTATATATAAGTATAGGCTCAGTCGGTTTCTATTCCAGGCTACTGTGCTGCAGTATGTAATCCAAAATATATCATATATTATGTTTGTCGACGTGGTGAGAGGAGAAAATGTGTATAAAACGATCACCTCAGGGAATATAATAAATGTGTTATTCACATAACCCAACACTCAGATATCAGATTTTTCAATACCCTTTATCTTTGTCTCTCATTACACTATGACCCGTGAAGGATCCGGGTTAGAATTGATCTTCAATAACCCATGCTTGTCGTAAGAGGCGCCTAAAGGAATCGGGTGGTCAGGCTCGCTGACTTGGTTGACATGTCATCGTATCCCATTTGCGTAGATCGATACTCATGATGTTGATCACTGGACTGTCTGGTCCAGACTCAATTATTTACAGACCCGCCGCCATATAGCTGGAATATTGCTGAGTGCGGCGTAAAACTTAACTCACTACTCATTACTCTACGTTACTTCAGACAGTCCTGTTTAGCCGTCATAACAGAGACATCGAGATGACCCAGTGTTACCGCGATCGGTAGTTTCGTCGAAGGCCTGGGTCCGATTCGTCCTATGCGAACAATATATGAAGAGTTCATCTTCAATTGATCAGACTCACTCATTGTAAAGATCACACGTTCTAAAGAGCAATTTCTTGACAGAATGTCTCAAACATCTTGTGTTAACCAAAACTTACATAGAAGCATACATAAAATACAGTGATTTCATGCCGTTATGCCTGGAAGGATAAAATCCTCAAATGTCCACACGCATGCATATACAAATAGAGTAGCGGTGGAAGGTATATATCGAAATTGCTGACGAGTGTGACATTTTGTTGACAATGGTCTTGTGCATATGATGAACTTGGCCGCGTCCCGACAGAACTGATAATAAGCTGAGTTGACGTTAGGGTTTTAACTTCACTCACTCTGGCGCTGCTAACACGATGATATCATCGTTTTACAAGTGCAACAAGCAATAACGAAGATATATGGTTACGTTGTTTATACGGGTTAATTTGCTCCTAATTCTCTCACATTCTTCCCCAATATGACCGTTTTAACATTTCTTTCAGACACCGTTTCATGCGGGTCGATAACGGGTAAATGGATCAATTGTATATTTGTATATTGTACATATCATACGCGTTTCTGAGTCGTCTAGTAAGTTGGGGCCAGAAACTGACGAGCATTTACAGTCCGTTTGAGTCAGAAACGCAGACCGATGAATTGTAAATTTTATCATTGTACAAACTTGCCATATAAATATATCATGTTTATCATTTACTAATACCCAACAGCTTTCATATATTTGAAAATTTTTCGGGACTCCACCCAAAAGTTGTTTAAGAAACTATCATCATTGAAAACGCAAAAGTTGTTATCTGTCACGGCGGGTGAAACCACAGAAACGGAACAGCCAGTCATGGCGGGGGACATCTCAAAAATCTATTCCGGGAGACCTGTCGGTTCAAACGTCTCTCCCGGCTCAGTTATTACCCAAGAGACCCGCTTTCTTGTGCATAAAGTGACGAGAGTATATCTGACACTCGATGTTGTAGTGACTAAACCTACCAGGTCTGTTTCTGGAAACTATGTAATAGCAAAGGCATTTGATGTTGTCATTTGATAACTGGTACAATTATCAATAACTGAGATTCACACATAGGAACCATGTGGGTATCAAACCGGGCGAGCCGACGATATAACCCGAGGTTACCGTATGTTACTGTGATAACGATCAATAACGCCCAGCAGTATTAAGCACGTAAGCTACTGCTGATATAAAAAGCGATGTACGAGATAAAGCTATTTATATGTTACTGTAAATCTCGTAGCGAGACTCTAAGTTGTAGATTGTTAATGCACAAGTATATGATCACAGGTAGACGTACATACGTCACTGGACTACATACAGACAGAATGCTTAATGTATTCAACCTGCTTATATAACCAGTGCTGAAAACATAAAATTAAAATTGCATATGAACTATTTAAAAGCTACTCGGTGAAAACGTCAACATATTTCAAGACAAATATCCAATCGCTGTTCTTGAATCAGGCCCTGGAATAGCTGATTGTTCGTTACTACTCGGTGTTGGAGTGGACCGGAGTGTTTCACATGACACATGCATGACACCCGGTTCTCTTATGTACGGACCGTACGGATTTCAACCAGGAGAAATACTCAAAGCTGACCTGGGATCCGTCAACGTAAGTTTACAGAATTAACTGTGTGCGTGGCAATTTGAAATAGGAATCTACTCCTTGATAAACGAATAGATAACATATGTTGGAGATAAAATAGTAAATTTAATATCGGATTATGTTTGTTTGTTTGTTTAACGCTGCACGAGGCCACTTTTCAGGAATCGGAGGGCTTCCTGTCAATAACCTGGATATGACTAGACAATCAAGTGTTTGATATTAAGAGCAACTGTTGATGTCATGATCAACTACATTAATTAGTACTGTGGCGAGCGTACGTAAGTCCCGAAGCAACATCTAAAGAAATAAATTTGAAATTTAAATGTAGAATTTCTGTTATTTTAAATTTAGGCTAAATTTCCTGTAATCGCCAGTGGCTGGAGGCATAGGTGCAAATCAACTGGGGTCCATGCGGGTAACAAAGGTACTTGCGTCCCCTGGTCCCTTGTATGAGTGATCTACCTACAGTTGCTGGTGATCTCTAGCCGCGATTTTATATATTGTATTGTTCATAAAATTTGTTTCATTTTACAGTTACATGCTAGTTTTAATTCTCTATATGTGATAATCTGGTTATTTTACTTTGTCCTACGTCGACAGTTTTTTATGATGTGATTGCATTTGATTATGAATTTGTAATTTGTAAAAGTCACGATATGGCTGAAATTTTGCCGATGTGACTATAAATCTTAACTTCGCTCACTTACTCACTTTGCCGACCACCCGATTCATTCCGTCGTAATCATTATCAACCTCAGACATCTCAGACAGTCTTTTTCGAAATCGTATCATATGGTTAGACTATATGATCAAAGATGTGTATTGTAATCCCCAGGATGTGCGAATTGTAAAGTGGGTTTCCCACACCTCTACGCTGATCATTTCTAAACCTAGGATATTATTCATGATTGATACAATCTTTGCCTTGCTATCACTGATCGTAAAACCATCACATTATTGAAAACTTCCAACATATAGTGGCGATAACTGGTTTTGAACCTGCAGCCCTTCACTCTATAACTTGGCGGTTTTATCCACCAGGCTACGAAGGATCACTGTGAAAAATGAGATTGTTTGTCAGTATGAAACGTGTCTTCCTCACAAGACGGGTACTGCGGCAGCGCACGTGCAGGACACGGGTAGCACGTGCATTACGCGATGCAAGGCAAGGGTTTGGCTGCCAGTCGCATCCCAGTTGACACCGGCTGTTCCATCATTTGTGGGCTGTCTCATCAATGTTGTTCTGCTCGGGGCGTATTGATGTCGATCGTTATATAATATTTTAAAAGATATTTTACGCAAAACGGTTGATCAGTCGGAGAAACCACTCCTACTCGGTTTACTAGAGATTGTGAACCACTGAGAGGAGGGAACATCTGCAGGGTTTGCAATCTGCCGTAAACCCTCGAGCTCGTAATCGTGATTTCTCCTAAACGTACGAACATAGGTTAATAGAGAGTCATTATTACCCAAAATGACCCATCATTGTAAAATCGGATTATAAAACCAACCAAAGCAAATTTGCTATTTTAAGATTCCATTTATTTGGTTGGTGAGGAGTGATAGAACACCGGGGGTTACCTATGTTATTGTCAGTAATGATTGTGTATATAGAGGTACACGTCGTCCCCTGTGAATGGCTCTATCGTGCCCTCAGTCGATACATTGATACGTATTGATTTTCACGAACAAACTGACAGTCACAAAGGTGTTGGGCGGAATGATTTGATTTATTGATCTACCTAAATCCAGGTAGAGATACGGTATACTATTTACTTGCAGCGGGGAGTGCGAGTTTAACGCCAGTTAAAATCCAGCTTAAAGTAATGTAGTCTTTCATGATTCTGGTAAATTCCACGATCGTGGATATTTTCTTATCATGCGTTGGTTGCTGGCTTCAAACAACAAGGACCGGCTGAAACATTCTGAAGCTGAGTTTGTTTTAAGTTGCCTGAAATATATAATTTGCTTTGAAGGGTGAGTGTTTTGATTTTCTGTCACTTGATTTGTCATTTAACCTCGAGTGGTAGCACATTTGGGAAGCAAAATGCAATAGCAATCACCGGATTGTCAGGATCCAGATCATGAATACGCCGCCACCATAAAGCTGGAATATTGTTCAGTGAGGTTTTTTGAACAACAAACAGTGATCTGTCTGTCCTTCCTCCATCATCTGGTGACTAAATAATCCCATTGTAGTGTCATCACAGCTACCGTCTAATATCTGATCACAAAGTGATCCGTCTGTACGGACCTTTCTGCCTTTTTATATCTAGTCACACATTGTGATCCTTTGCTGCGGACTTCGCTGCCTCTCATATCTAGTCACAAAGTGATCCCTCTGTACGGACTTTGCTGCGTCTAATATCTAGTCACAAAGTGATCCCTCTGTACGGACTTCGCTGCCTCTCATATCTAGTCACAATGTGATCCCTCTGTACGGACTTCGCTGCCTCTCATATCTAGTCACAAAGTGATCCCTCTGTACGGACTTCGCTGCCTCTCATATCTAGTCACAAAGTGATCCCTCTGTACGGACTTCGCTGCCTCTCATATCTAGTCACAAAGTGATCCCTCTGTATGGCCTTCGCTGTGTCCAATATCTAGTCACAAAGTGATCCCTCTGTACGGACTTTGCTGCGTCTAATATCTAGTCACAAAGTGATCCCTCACTACGGACTTTTCTACGTCTAATATCTAGTCACAAAGCGATCCCTCTGTACGGGACTTCGCTGTGCCTCATATCTAGTCACATAGTGACCTCTCTGTACGGACTTTTCTACGTCTAATATCTAGTCACAAAATGATCCCTCAGCTGCGTCTAATATTGAGCTGCATCTTACCTGATCTCTTGTAAAACTATTACAGAACTACTGTTTATGTCTGATACATATTGACCGGAACAAACGCTATTGCTGAATGCGTTAACGCAATGCAACCTGTGTTGGCAGATACACAACGTGGCTGTGACACTTCGAGGACCGCTGACGTCATGGAACACAAAGGCAAGTAGAGGACAAATGACCAAATCTGTCTCGCAAACAACACGTAGCCCGTCCTAATCACCTCTTGTGTCTACTACGTAAAAGGTATATTGCAGTCAAACACCATTGTCTCGAATTTTGATGTGTCGAACGTACCATTGTCTCGAAGCAAAAGCTGGTATTTAGTCGTTTTACCGCTGTGGCGTACCTCGGTAAAACACAACAGTGTTCGACTATATGTGAATCTTGTGGTTTTTCACACACACACACACACACACACACACACACACACACACACACACACACACACACACACACACACACACACACACACATACACACACACAAAAACACAAACAAACAAAACAAACACACACACACACACACACACACACACACACACACACACACACACACACACACAACCCAAAAAACAACACCAAAAAACAACAGATTACTTGGAAAATGCTAAAATCCTTAACAATATAAGTAATTAACTAATTATAACTATAACCACAAATAGCATAATACTATGCTTAAAGGTTACCTACAGAATGTGTCGAGAAAGACAGCAAAATGTTTGTGATATCGTGCTCTTTCTTGTATGTATCTCACTATAGTTCATTTTTGTTAATTTATGTTAAACCAATAAAGTCCCCGGAGGGTTTTTAACGTGGCCAGAAAAACTTGGAAACCCGTGAATCTCCTTACATCTAACATCGGTCGTAGTGACAGGCCGTAAAGATAAGCTTTACGCCAAGATATAACTTTGGTACTTAGGAGGAGACAAGTTTGGGGAACAACGAGAATATCTTTGTCGCCTGGAAAGTCATTTCGGAAAGTGTGTCAGTAAACAGTTCATAAAAGGTCATCATGACCTCTGGAGTTTATTACTATTGATCCTATGTATGCAATACGTGCATGTCCTCATTTTGGTGCACTGGCGTGCATTCATGTAATCATGTAATTACGAACATCGTTGCAGGAAGTGTAAATCAGTTGGCCAGTTCATGCGTCTGTATTGAACCAGAGTATCCATTATCCTTATTAGCAGTGAATAAACATCAGGTTTTCTTTACAGATTGTCTGTTCCGTGGTAATTTGATTTTAGGTCACAGATAGATATGTCGCGGATTCGTGATAATCTACTCATAATGCTCATATGATACACAGAGCGGTGGGGGTAGCCTAGTGGATTGCTCGTCCGCTTGTCACGCTCGAAAGACCGGGTTCGATTCCCCTACATGAGTACAATGTTATTGAAGCCCATTTCAGAGTGTCCCCGCCGTGATAATGCTGCGGAATATTGCTTCAAAGTGGCGTGAAATTAAAGGTTAACTCACGCATATGCTACACTCCAGGGACTAATTCAGTCCCTTTTAGAAATACCTACAAAACGTACTGCTTGCAAACCACATTGACTGTTTGTGAATACCTTTTGTCCAGTCGCCTGACGCCTCTCAATAAGCTATGCAGAGGTATTGGTGTCCTTTTGACGAGTCGGATTCTAAGTGATCGAAGGCATTATAGATTGATAATGTTTTGTACCGATGTTTGTATGATTAGGGGCTTATTACCGTGGTCATGGGTTTCACAAACCCCAAATGTGCTCTCTTCATGCGTTACGCTCACATTTTAGCTTACAAGGCGTAAATTACCTGATCTTCAGTTTAAGGACGCAATTCATCTCTGAAAATGCACTTGGTGCATCTGACAAACATACAAGGTACACACATAATGTTTGTTGCGATCTGGTCAGATATTCTCCTTGTCATCAGCTGCGTGGTGCTGGTTGTTGCCTTCTTGGTGTTCGTGTTCATGGCAGTCCACGCTCTTCAAGGTAAATTACATATCCAAAATATACTTTCGAAATTGGCGTCTTTGTCTTTGTAATTATTCCAAAATAAAGGGAAAAAGATTCTGGAACATATACTCATAGAAACAAATATAAGGGAACACATGAAGGTACAAGAGTATTCCTTTATTCATTTCCAGGTTCCTTCACAAGGTATGTATTGCAATGTGAGTGGAATTCTGGAAATATATAAAGGATCACTTGTAGTTCCATGTGTTCCCTTATTTGTTTCTATCAATCTATGTATTACATGTAGAGCAGAAGAAAAGTCAGAGATTATGTTGTTCGGCTCGGTGATTTGTTTTTCTTTTTCATTGGCGTTTTATCGCCGCTGACGACATGAATTCATCGCTCATTGTCTCTACTATGCACATGCATATAATCGAAAAGACTTGTAGGGTTATACGTTTAAACAAAAGGGTAGATTTGTTATTGGTAGTAGGGTTTGCAGTGAAGATCAGAGTAAAGAAGTGGTCTTCAAGCTTGTCGTAGAGGCGACTAACGGGGCTTGCGTAGATCGATGCTCATGATGTTGACCACTGGATTGTCTGGTCAGACTTGAATATTTACAGACCGTGGCCCGCATATCTGGAATATTAGTGAGGCTGGCGTAAGAGCTAACTCACTCCACTCACCACAGTCTGACCTGAAATTACTGTTATTGAGTTGTCCGAGCGTTGCCAAGCAACAAACATGTACTATTAAAATGCAGATCATATGAGTGGTGATACAGTTAGGGCAGGACATGTTTACCCTTGCCGCGAAAACTGGTGTCATGCGCTCATTTTCAGTGATTCTTTGCTACTAAATACACCATAAAAATATATATGGAATGTTGTGGTGGAATAATCGAGACCTGGTGATCTCTGGCGTTGTCATTTTATACTAACCCGTGAAGATCCGGGTTAGAGTCAGACCTTCAGTAACCCATGCTTGTCATATGGCAGAACTAACAGGATCCGGTTGGTCAGGCTCCTTCGAAAGCTTGGTTGACTGCCTATCATAATCGGTTCCCAGTTGCGTGGATCGATACTCATGCTCAATTCCCGAAATCACTTCGGAGTGTCTGGTCCAGACTCGATTATTTTCAGACCGCCGCCATATGGCTGGAGCTGTTGCTGTATTGCGGCGTATAACTAAACTCACTCCCTCTCACTCCTGAATTTACAATAGTAATCACTGGAATGTATGGTACGACAATATTTACATACCGCCATCCATATAGCATTTATCATTGCCAGCACAGCTTTCAACAACAAACCAGAAATCCTCTCAGAGGGTAAGTGTACCATCGCATGATGCTGATCTTCAACTGTTTACGTTTCCAGGATGTTGTCTTATTTTACCGCCGACAAGACGCAGATTGATGCGTACGCTTGTGAATTGGCGGAGACGAAAGACGATGGAGATTTTGAGACCATCATGGTCACCAACAGCCGTGAGTCTGTCTGCTGCAGAGACCAGGACGTCACCTCTCTGACCTCGTTTTTCTCTGGAAATGATGATTCCCTTGATAATATTATTGACCCACATTAAGAACATCGTTTTGACTTTAATATACCCTCGTAACAGGCCTTCCGTCGGCCCACTCGATGTGTCTTGACCAAGAACATGAGTCATTATTTGTGTGTGAGTGATCTTAGATCCATCGTCAAATCGGCGGCATTTCAGCCATGTTGGCAAAAGTCATTGCTTTTATAGAACATGTATGCATCACTTGGACATTTTAATTTTATGGAGGCATTTCCCGTACATATAAGCTTCACCTACCATCAGAAAAAAGAATGCCAGAAAAAGCGATTGTATTTATTTAAGACCACAAGGAGAATGACTTAAAATGATACTTTACTTTAAGAAGTTGTGCATGGCGTTTTCATTTCCATGTAATGGCTGATCAGCACAGTGGTTACATTACATTACGGCAGATAGTCAGCCTCACCGAGATATAAAACATAACAACTAGCAGGGTACCACATAAGCACCCATTGA